>NC_136488.1:129462973-129467973 GCF_053919585.1 Euprymna scolopes
TTTGGTTCTAAACACTTTATATTTTAGATGTAGGTTGTCAGAATATGAGTCAAACTTTTTAATATATATATATATATATATGCACATAAATGTATGAACAGTACATATGGCCCAAGCAAAGCTGGGCTGAACTGCTAGTATATATATATATAATAATAGGCCCGGTCGTAAATAACGCTTAAATATGATATCTTGAATCATGCAGATTTCGTATTTATTAATTTTTTTTTTATTTATTTGCGAACTATTATCCTCATCTTTTATAGTTGCTGTTTAACGAAGTTTCGCCCAACTATTCCTCTGGTATCATCAGATTGTTAATTGCGACGGGATAGGAATGCTGAATCTTCAACTGTATCTTCAGTAATTACTGCCTTCCATAGTTGTTGTTGTCTCAGCACGTTTGACCAATTAATCCTCTGGCCGGCTTTGGGTAAGATTGAAACCGCTATCTTCATAGAATGCTTACAACTATAGAGATTACACGTCTCTATCCATTGCGCCATGAGCCCCCGAAACATCAATGTAAAAGATGATGATAATAGTCCGCAAGCAAATAAATAAAATAATAAGTCCGCAAGCAAATAAATAAAATATACATTCGTATTTATTATTATGTTATATTGGACTCAATATATAGTAACGATTTAAAAAGTTTGAAAAAAAATGACTCTTGCGTCACCACTAAGAATCGAAACCAAAACATTTATCTTACAATTTACTTCATCCTTTGATGTTAATGCTTGCCCTATGAAGGCATGTTTGCTGCAAGGCTTCAATTAAAACAATAAACAATAGCTGTTACGTTAAGCATGCATATTTGTAATGCCGTAGTTCGACTTTCACCTGGAAAATTCCATTTCTTTAATTTTCACACTTTTGCACCGATTTTCCCCAGCTAAACCCAAATATAAAGTTTCGCATCGTTTCGAAACAGCATATATATTTGGTTTCATGTCTGGAGTCCAACAGCTGACAAAGGAGTTTGGTAGGCAAAATTTTAAAACAAATATATATACGCATACATAAATATATTTATATATATATATATATATATATATATATATATATATAATATAAAGCTGAATGTGTGTGTATGTGTGTGTGTGTGTGTGTGTGTCTGGTCACGAATAGGCTCCTATATGGTTGACTATTTTAAAAAACCTGATTACATATAATGATAGAAGATGTATCGAGACACGGGAATGAGTATGTTTGATCTGGCAGAACGGTGGTTCATTAAAATTGTGGGGTCTGCGTTTGCACCTGGTCCACAAAGTATGGAAATAAAAAATTTAAAAAGTAAAAAAAAACGTTTAGAAGTGTTTTTGATATAGATGTACATAAGAATACTTTGATAAGTATGTTTTAACTTAAATACGGATGGTATAATAAAATTGTGGGGCCTGCGTTCGCGCCTGGCATCCATAGAATGGAGATAGGCACGGACTTTAATAAAGACTTTTCATATCTATATGCGTAAGTATACTTTGATAATTATGTTTCAGTTTGAAGAAATATGGTCTAATAAAATTATGGCGTGTTTGTTCGCGCCTGGCCTCCATAGAATGGAAATATGCCACAAAGTTTAACAAGGTTTTTTAATATAGATCCACAGAATATTGTGATAAGTGTTTCAGTGTGAACAAGTATGGTATAATAAATTATGGAGTTTATCTATTTTATTTTTACTTTCATCATATTTTGCTTTGGTTTCGATGCCCCCAAATTCGAAGCTATCTCTTTACACCCCTTCCTTTTCATAAATCAGTCCATTTTCTGTAGACTGTTTTTGAACCCAGTCAACGACGGGTACTTTTGCTAGTATATATATATATATATATATATATATATATATATATATATATATATATATATACTCGTGTTTTTTTATATTCAAAAGTAATGGACTAATGAATTCAACGAGGTTGTTAGATAGTGCTCAATAAAAAGAGCTGATAATACTTGTTTATTGTTATATAAACATGCTCACATCCCGCTGCTACAAATAGCCACTTGTTTCAATCAAACAACAGATATCATCAGGCAGCGACTTGACTATTCAAAAGTTCAATGAATAATGGATTTATATTTTAGGTAGGAACTCTTTAAAAGTTGGAGTTAAAAAACTTAAAACACAGAACTTTAATTAAAAAATGTAAAAATGGAGGGGCAATTTAAATAAAGTTAAAAGATTACAATGGGGAGAGAGTGATTGAGAAGAGAAAAAAAAAGAAATAGAGAAAGAAATAGAGAACGAAAATAGAGAGAAAAAAATAGAGAGAAAAAGAAGAGAGAATATATATATATATATATATATATATACATATATATATACATATATATACATATATGATATGGAGAAGAAAAGAAAAAAGATATAAATGGTTATTATAAAGAGAATAAGAACTAGAAGGAAAAGGAAAGAATAATGAGATCTAGTTTAATAGAGAAAGAGAGAAAGTAAGAATTTGACAGTATATAGAAAAAGAAAAAGAAAAAGAAAAAGATCTGCGTGTCAACCAATTTATGAACAATTATACAATTCAGTAATGAAACATATTATTACAAATACAAACAGAAGATACAATCCCAGCGTCAGAAATGAACATGTCAAAAGAGGCAGTGAATGTATCCAGCCAGCATATTTATCCTCTCACATACGTCCACGAGTAATATCAACGCAATTCAAACATACGTCTACAATTAATTAGGCCCTTTATGCTAAATGATATAAGTTTAAAGTTTTCGCGTTTTTATTAGATAAATATATAAATAAAATAAAAAAATAAAAAAATAAATAATGATAAAACAATATTAAAATTATTATTAATAATAATAAACATAATAGTAATGATAATTATAATAATAATAATAATAATAATAATAATACTAATAATAATAACAGAATAAAATTAATATTTATTATCTTTTTAATATAACATATTTAGCCATAAGAGGGGATTAAATAAATTAAATAGGTCCAATAATTATAAATAAAAAACTACTAATATTTATGTATATAAAAAGAATACAATACATATATGTATATATACACACAAACACATATATATATCTATATATACACACACATACACACACATATATATACATATACACATATACCCATATATATATATACATATATACACATATACATACATATACATGCACATAAGTAAAGGTGTAACTATACTATTAAATTGAAAGTTTAAGCTATTTAAGTATAGATATAAAGTCATATTAAATCACAAATTAATACATTCAAGACCAGATTACTAATAACACAGATACAAGTACACTTACCTATAAATATATAAATATATTCAGGCAAAAGAAGTAATTAAATCAACGAAATACTCAAAAGTAGCGACGCACAGGTAGATAGTACCCAAATTAAAAATAATAAAATACATATGTATATACCCACAGAGAACCAACCGACATACAAATAAGCATATATATACATATATATATATATATATATATATATATATATATATATATA
This sequence comes from Euprymna scolopes, assembly GCF_053919585.1. Classification (NCBI taxonomy): domain Eukaryota; kingdom Metazoa; phylum Mollusca; class Cephalopoda; order Sepiida; family Sepiolidae; genus Euprymna; species Euprymna scolopes. The sequence continues at coordinate 129,466,482 of NC_136488.1, forward strand.
ATCTTATGTATACACATACATACAAAAAAATACACAAATATTTCACACAATCATATACTAATAAACAACAACGCACACACACATATATATACTCACACATAAATATGTATAATTTACATAAATTATATATATAGAAATACATAAGAATACAAATAATTTGGCAAGAGTACAGATAGATGCATACACACATAGAAACATACCAATGGATTGAATAAACATGGGAGGGTATACCAAATAATATAGAAATATATAAATCTAAGTACACACGGTCATAAAATAAATACATAGACACATACATATACACATAGACACACAGGTATATAAGATAGGGGAAGTAAAGAATGAAATCAAGAGAGGAGAACGTATATTAATAGTATTTTAATAAATTATAGAAATCAGTGACAATTTTACATTTATTTAAATTTTATATCTAAACTAAATTACTTAAAAGATGGTTTTTATAATGTTTGCAATTAATTGAATTTTCGTGCTTCTTATTTAATAATTTATCTCTTTCTCTAAAAGTAAGTATAAATAATTTCTCATAAAGACATAGGTAGCAAGGCGAGTTTAAAGATGAACAGGTTTTCGCTTTCTTTAAAATTTTCCAATTTACTATTGGGGAGTAACCTTGCTCTACTAGTTCATTGTAATATTTAGACAAGGAAGTTCTATTTTTGTATTCATTATTTTCAAAAGAGCACTTGTGACCGGTAAATCTTTCTTTAAAATTGTTATTTGTCATTTCTATGTAATATTTTTTTTCATTCGGATTTTCCTTAGTAGAAATAGTTTCTTGGTACACTACAGAAGTAATTTGACAATTTCCTTTAAGATGGCATTTTTATTTAATTCTACAGTTACAACTTTCGGTAGCAATGGGTGTGCTATTTTTGTTTAATATTTTGTTATTATGTTTTTTAATTATTTTTTCAAGGTTTTCATTACAGCTATAACTAAGTTTTATTGTATTTTTATTGAAAATGTTATGTAGTATGTTATTAATAGGGAAGTGCTTTTTAATTAAGTTTAAGAATTTCATTCCTAGATTTGTTTTAAGTTTCAGATTAAAAGGGGGATTGTACCACAGGATTTTTCTTATTTGTACTTGTGTTTGGGTGTGTTGGTTCTATGAACTCAATTTGGGTGTTTTTGTATCCACTATCCTTAAGGGCCCTGTTATAGAAATATTTATGTTTATTAAATGTTTCAAGATTGGAAGAATTGTCACTGATTCTTTTACTAATGGATTTGGGGATATGCCTAATGATAGATTTTGGGTTATTTGATAGGGGTGTACATAAATTGGGTTTGAGTTTTCCTTCCTATATGGTTGGTAGATGCCTTTCCTTAAATTAAAGTTCACATCCAAAAAATTTACAGTTTTAACACCCAAATATATATTTGTATATTTCTATGTGTGTATGCATCTATCTGTACTCTTGCCAAATTATTTGTATTCTTATGTATTTCTATATATATAATTTATGTA
>NC_136488.1:129470473-129767973 GCF_053919585.1 Euprymna scolopes
TGCAACACTGTGATATTTTCGAAGATCCTAGAGGTTAATCGCACTGAACCCTAAGAGACACTCCATCTGTTTACAGAGAGAACGCCTCCTCAACCAAACGGGAATAGTCTCCAAGATCTTTAGATGACATATGGAGTGAACACGATTCAGAGCTAAAAATGAGATCGTGTTGAATTTCGCTGCACGGGTCTTTAATGAAATGGTCAACTATTGAAAACCCATATGTATTGGCAAGTACGTTTCTTATTATGCTAGGTACATGCTCTTGGGTTCTTCCATCCAATCTCAACGTTGTTCGACCCCCCTAGTTGACACCGCAATTACACTATTGTAAATTACATTGTTATCATGATTGCGCGTTGAACATCTTTTCGATACATATATATATATATATATATATATATATATATATATATATATATATATATATATATATATATATATAATGTTAAAAGTCCACGTATGCTTCTAGGATAGTGATTTGAAGGTTATGAAGTGCACCTCTGCTCTTGGTTACAAAAAATATATTTTCGATACTTTTTTGTGACCAAGAGCGGAGGTCCGCTTTAAATATAAAAAATAATAATAAAAATATTAAATACAAAAAGTGACATCGTTTTTCATGCTTCAAAAAACCCTCATAACCTTTAAATCATATATATATATATATATATATATATATATATATATATATATATAAACAGGCTGTCCGACGTTGACCGGTCGTAAAACACGCTTTAATATTATTTAATTCATGCAGATTTCGTATTTATTTTTTTAGAGTAAATATTACTTCCATTATTATAGACTAGTGATTGCAAAACTGAAAAGAAACTAATTTGTGTGCCATCAAATAGAATCGAACCCAAAACATACAGTTCTCCAGCCTTAGCCGTTAGCGTATACCCTAAGTCCATACGTATACAAGACTTTAAAAAAAAATAAAGTTGGTAAACCTCTAACATATAATGAGCGCATGCGCACAACAGAACTCGCATATTCGACTTACGCCAAAGTCAACGATTTTACCAGTTTTACCAATTGTTGTACAAGTCCAAATATTCTATATATCAATTTTAATCTATATGGACCAAGTATTCACAGAGGAGTTTAGTGGGGACTTTTCACACATACACCGACGAGGTCACTCTTATATATATGTAGGCAATTAAAAATATTTTGCGTGTGCTAGAACGTAATCAGCTTTAATTATACACAATCAAGCAGAATGTGCAAACTATTTATAAATAGAATCCAGCGTCATAGTGAAATGAAACTAATCACCTCATAAGAAACCATGAATAGTTAATAATTAATTAACTTTAGTTTCTCAAAGGAATATGTGAATTAGTTTACCATCATGTAGTCGCTTGTATATTTAGGACTGAGTATATATTAAAAAGTTTTAATTACTTTGAATATAAACAAAATCTCCTGAGTGTTGCTATGAGAAGCTTTGCAAAATATAAAACAATATGTCCGCTCCTGTACATGTCTTCCTGGTATAGTTTAATTTTTTTTTTTTAATTAAAAACACGAGTTGATCAATTTATATGATTTTGGGGATATGACATTTTCGTTTATCTTACGAGTACGTACATAATGCATATTTTTTTTTACATGGAGTTCACCATTTATCAAGGCCCAATGGCCACTCGGGGATAAGGGTTAATGTGTTTACAGTAATCAAAGGGATAGTGTAGCAATAGTATTGGAGAATTGGTAAGGTGTCATTACTTAGGGGGGGGCGGTTCATCAGGAATTTGTTTGTGTTGGACTTGAAGACATCCAGGTTGAAGTCGGGAGGGAAACAGGCAAGCGGAACAGAGTTCCACAGGCGAGCAGTTCTAAGAAAGAAGCGTTGTTCATGGAATCTACGTTTTGATTTAGGCTCGTTTTATTTTCAGTAACACTGGAATATATGAAAATTCAAAGCAACATCGATTTTATACAATAGCCTGACGACTCTTCAGGAGGATGAAACACGGAAAATTCTGCGTGGCTTAATTGTCTCATATATTTGCAACACTTAATATCTAGTTCTACTTACGTATCGAGTACTGTTGATGCAAATACGGAAAACAGATACGTAAAACTAAACGTAAATACATAAAATAATATATATACATATATATATATATACATATATATATATATATATATATATATATATATATATATATATATATGATTACTTCAATTAATCATATAAATTAATATGGGAAGATATTATTTTACGCGTACATTTTCAGTATTTAGTTCAAAAGTGCTCAATACATAGGTAGAGCAAGGTGGGAAGTTATGAAAATATATATAGAAATTAAGATACACAGAATATTCCGTGTTTTATTCTCGTGAGAAATCGTAAGGCTTGCAGGCGGAATATTCTGTGTGGCTTAATTTCCATATATATTTCCATAACTTACTATAGATCCATATCTATCTATCTATCTATCTATCTATCTCTCTCTCTCTCTCTCTCTCTCTCTCTCTATATATATATATATATATATATATATATATATATATATATATATATATATGTATATTTATACATATATATATATAAATATATATGTACATGCATAATATATGTATATATATATATATATATATATTTATGATTACTTCATTTAATCACATAAATTAATATACGAAAGTATTATTTTATGTGTAAACTTTAAGTATTTATTTAACAGTGCTCAATACGTAGGTAGAGCTAGGTAGTAAGTTATAAAATATATATGGAAATTAAGCTACACAGAATATTCCGCGTTTCATCAACGCTAGGATTCATCGGGCATGAAACGCGGAATATTCTGTGTAGCTTAATTCTCATATATATTTTATAACTTTATATATATCATATAACTTAATAACTTAATATATATATATATATATATATCTTTCACTCTCGCTCTCTCTCTCCATATATATATATGTGTATGTATATATATATATATGTATATATATATGTATATATATGTATATATATGTATATATATGTATATCTATATATGTATATATATGTATATATATATGTATATATATATGTATATATGTATATATATGTATATATATGTATTTATATATGTATATATATATGTATATATATGTATATATATGTATATATATATGTATATATGTATATATATGTATATATATATATGTATATATGTGTATATATATGTGTATATATATGTATATATATGTATATATATGTATATATATATGTATATATATATGTACATATATATATATATATGTATATATATATATGTATATACATATATGTATGTGTATATATATCTATGTATATATATATATATATATCTATGTATATATATATCTATGTATATATATATATATCTATGTATATATATATATATCTATGTATATATATATATATCTATGTATATATATATCTATGTATATATATGTATATATATATCTATGTATATATATATCTATGTATATATATATATATATATATACTAGCAAAAGTATCCGTCGTTGACTAGATTAAAAAACAGCCTACAGAAAATTGACTCTGATTTATGAAAGTACTAGCGGGAGTACCGGGCGTTGGCCGGGTGTTTAGAGGTGTGTGAACTCGGGCGGGGTGTTAATCAAAACGTAAGAATAAGCGAAGTAAATATTTTAAAACTTTCAAAAATCGAAAAAAATACGAAAAACTAACATAAGGCAAACGAATGATGCTAAATGTAAAAATCGGAAAAAAGAAAAAAAAAGGAAATGCGAAAAACAAAAACCCAAAAAAACGAACGTGTAAATTCTTTAAAAAATTTGGAAAATAAAAACCAAAAAGAAAAAAAAATCACGTGAGAAATGGCTTAAATAACATCAGGAGATACCCGGCGTTGCCCGGGTTTTTGGAGGTGTGTGTTCTCGGGCGGGGGTGGGGGTGGTTATAAAAACATAAGAATAAGTGAAGCAAAAAAAATTAACCCAAGGCAAACGAACGATGTTAAATGTAAAAATGGGAAAAACAAATAAAGAAAACGAACGTGAAAAATACCCCCCCCAAAAAAAACACGTGAAAAATTGCTTAAATAACCCTTCCTTCAATATTAAAATTTAAAAACTCGAAAAACAAAGCACAATTCGAACCCAAAACCTTAAGATAATGAGGCCGCATTCTAAGCAACTGAGCTAAGGCGACTTCCACGAAATTAGGTCGTTTTTTTTTAATCTGGTTCCGACGTCATTTGCGCAGGTGTAGAACCGAACTCGTCATGAGAGGACGGTTTTTGCTGATCCCTCCTGTAGAAAACTGTTGATTTCAGGGTGAAGGAAATTAATGTTTCTGGCCAATTTTTCGATATGTGTCGGGCGAAGGTTGGAAGTTAAAATGATATCGATCTGGCAAAAATCCGTGACACATGTCGAAAGTTTTTGCGAGACATACAAACACACACACATACATACATATATACATTCATACATACATACATACATAGATGCATACATACGAACAAACATACATACACACATTTTCGTTTTCATATATATAGATGATAGGTTATGAAAAGGAAGGGTTGTAAAGAGATAGCTTCGAATTTGGGGGTATCAAAATCAAAGCAAAATATGAGGAAAGTAAAAATAAAATAGATAAACCCCATAATTTATTATAGCATACCTGTTCACACTGAAACACTTATCATAATATTCTGTGGATTTATATTCAAAAAACCTTGTTAAATTTGAGATATTTCCATTCTATGGACATCAGGCGCGAACGAACACGCCATAATTTTATCATACTATATTTCTTCAAACTGAAACATAATTATCAAAATATACTTACGCAGATAGATATGAAAAGTCTTTATTAAAGTGTGTGCCTATCTCCATTCTACAGAGGCCAGGCGCGAACGCAGAACCCACAATTTTATTACACCATCCCTATTTAAGTTAAAACATACTTATCAAAGTATCATTATCTACGTCTACATCAAAAACACTTGTAAACGTTTTTTTTTTTTAATTTTAAATTTTTTTATTTCCATATTTTGTGGACCAGGCGCATACGAAGACTCCACCGTTTTAATGAATCATCATCATGCCAGATCAAACATACCCATTCCTGTGTCTCGATAAATCTTCTATCATTATATGTGATCAGTTTTCTATAATAGTAAACCATATAGGAGCCTATTCGTGACCAGACACACACACAGACGTTCAGCTTTATATTATACTAGCACGGGTGCCCGGCGTTGCCCGGGTATTTGGAGACGTATGTTGAGCAAAATTTTTTTTAATTTGACCCCTATTATGACCACTTAAAATTTATAGTTCTGTGCCCAAATCAAGTTATTAAGTTAGATCTATGTCCAATGAACATATATCTAAAATTTCAAGTGTTTAGACCAAAAATTGGCGGAGGAGTTTGGTAGAGTTCTCAAATTTCAAATTGTTGAACTTTGGCCCCTTAATCGCCAAATTTCTGGCCGAAAACTGATCATATCGATTTTCCCAAATCTCAGTACCCAGTATATCAAATTTCGAGTCTGTAGACTTAAAAGGGTCAGACTTATTGCGTAGGGAAATGTACACACACAGACACACAGACAGACGGACAGACACTTTCACTTATATATATATATATATATATATATATATATAAATGAAAGTGTCTGTCTGTCTGTGTATCTGGTATCTGTCTCTCTCTCTCTCTCTCTCTCTCTCTCTCTCTCTCTCCCTATATATATATATATATATACATATCTTTCTCTCTCTCTCTATATATATATATATAGATATATATATACATACATATATATAAATATGATATATATATATATATATATATATATATATATATATATATATATATATATATATCCTTTATATTATAGATATATATCACTTCCTCATAAGATTTTATCATTTCGCCCCTGTCTGTTCCTATTGCACAACTGTGACTCATGCAGTCGACGTCTTTATCGAATCGTGGCATAATGTAGCTCGTGGAAAATGGGTTGCTACGTGTGAAACGAGGCAGAAATGACATATTTGAAATAAAAATATTTTCGGATAAAGAGAGAAGCGGAATAATAGTCCTGCTCATTGTGGAGATAAAATAGAATTATGCAAAATAGTATAAAATAAAACAGATGTGAAATTAGGTTTAACTAAAAAACACGCTCACAACTTTTTCTTTTTTTTTCTGTTTTTGTTATTTACCATGAGATTACGTTAGAGATATTTTCGTTTTGCGATGCTAATTTTGTTATTTAGTTTTTTTTTGTTTTTGTTTTCTTTTTACACTTTGGCGGTTTTTATTTATTTTGATATTATTTTTCGATAGCTTGTATTTCCCTTCTATTCAGTTTATTTTATGTTGTATTTTTTTCTCTAATTGTTTTTTTTTTTTGTTCTTTATTTTTTCGGTTTTCACTCGATCGATCTCATGTAATTGTTCAGCCATCTTTTATTTCACAATTTTGCTCGGCTGAAAATTACATCATTCATCGCTCCTTTTTTTTTTTTTATTAATTTCTTTCTAGCTTCCATCTTTTTTTTCTTCTACTTAAATATCTTTATTCTATATGTTATTTTTACTTTCATCGTTTTCAAATACTTTCTTTTTTCTTCCTTATTTTTTTCTCCATTGTTTTCCTTACATTTTTATCTCCCCTTTCTTATTTATTTCTACCTCTTTTTATCCTCTTTTCTTAATATCTTTCGTCTTTAACATTTTTCCCCTGTTTTTATTCATCCGTTCACTAGCAAGCAGACCCGACGTTAGCCGGAATTGGATAAAGTTCAACAAACGTTCCATTCGCCTCTATTTTTATTTCCAATAAAACCGGTGAAATCGATAATTTTTTTAAAAAGTCAAATCAATTGATTGCTAGCTGTAGTTTGGGGCCTCCTTGCAGTCTACCAGGAGAAAGCTTCATCTGCCTCCCCGCAGTGACTTAGTCAACAATATATCATAGCCAACATTACACTGTAGAGAATCTACTCTTTACTGTAAATAATGGCTGTACTTATAAAATTATTTTATATATAATGGTTTAAATTAAAGTTTAAAATGCAAAAGTCAAGTGTTATGTTTCAATTGTGCTCTAAACAGAAACATTGATTTTGAATGCGCCTCTGTTTTATCAAAGAACCAACTATTGATTTTATGAAATTATTTTTACACTGGCGGGACCTGTGGAAGTTCCACGAGGGACTCATTCATATGTAATAGTTTGATGCTCAGCGCAAATGGAGATGCTCTGATATTATTGTGGCTTTTTTTGTTAAAACTGCCAAAGTATTTATCTAAGCCATATCAAGTAACTTCGAGTGAATTTTCCAAAAAATTGGCCCAGCCGTTTTCGCGTCCATAGGTATCGAACTCTCACAGCTACACTCTGTCTTTCACAGGGAGAGAGGGAGAGAGAGAGAAAGAGAGAGAGAGAGAGAGAGAGAAAGTTCCTTTTCTATAATAGTAAAGATTCTTCTCATCCTGTATGTATGAGTGTGTGCATATGTTTGTGTATTTTATTAGACATTGTTAATGAATACGTTATGATATTCTTGTCGCTATTACGAGTAGTTTAAGGATGTTGTATATATATATATATATATATATATATATATATATATATATATATATATATATATATATATACTTCCATTTCAGCCCGGCGTTGCCCGGGTGTTTGGAGGTGTATGTTGAGCAAAAAAAAAAAAAAGCGATCAATTTTTGTTTAACTTTGACCCCTATTATGACCCCTTAACATTTATTGTTTTGTGCTCAAATCAAGTTATTTAGTTAGACCCATGTCCAAGGAACTCATATCTAAAATTTCAAGGGTTGAGACCGAAAATTGTCGGATGAGTTTGATAGAGTTCTCACAGGCCAAATCGTTGAACTTTGACCCCTTAACAGCCAAATTTCTAGCCGAAAACCGATTACAAAGATTTTCTCAACTTTCCGTACCCTATATATCAAATTTCGAGTCTGTAAATTGAAAATCGACAGAGTTATTGCGTAGGGAAATGTACACCGACAGACAAACACTTCCACTTTATATATATATATATATATATATATATATATATATATATATATATATATATATATATATATATATATATATATATGTCTACCGTATGGGTAGACAGTGAGAGGTGCAGGAACACACTTTTGTCTTTTCCAGTAAATTTAACAGGAGAATACACTTTTATATATTATGTAGATTATCTAACTTATTTTATAGGCAACGTACAAACATTACACAAGCTCACACACGAAGGGGCCTTAGATAGGAGAACCTACATTCATACTAAGAAAGAACTTAAATGCCTACTAGATGAGAGAACTTGAATTCCTGCCAGAAGTTAGAACAGGAATGCCTACTAGACGAGAATACCTGAATACCTAAAAGATTCTATCCTCGAGTGTCTAAGGTCTCTTTGCACAGTAGTCTATAAGAACAGCCTGGCCTACGAATACGTTTTGCTATAAGTAAAACCCGACTAAATTTTTAACGCGTAGTATCCGCAGTCTAAATAAGATCTCGGTGTGGCTAACTTATGTTTGCTTTTACGAGGAATGATACACCTTCTCGAAGTAATGTTACACCAAGGAACAGCACGAAACTGGATACTCCATCAAACAGTAGATGATTTTTTTTTTTTGTCCTGGAGTCCAGTAAGACCAAGAGACCCCAAGAAATATATGCTATTACATATTTAAATGATCCGTTTGGGAGAGGAAGATTATGTTCTAAACTTTTTTATAAACTCGGTGCTTGAGATGTAATGAACTTTAATGGAATATTTGAATATCTATATATCTCATATAGAGATCACGAGTTAGTTTCTAGGAAGAAGCTCTTGATTCCTGAGAACTTCAATTGAATTGAAATGAAACGAAGAAAGAAAAGAGACATTGAGTTTTGCATATATATATAAGAAAAACATGTATCGTATTTAATTTGCGAGTTAAGAATATTCTCACGTTTTACGTGAAGGGAATTGCGTGATCTAACGTCATGTCAAATCAATTTGACAAAATTAGCGTTGGAAATATCTGCTTTGTATTCTTTTTTTTTTTTTTTTTTTTTTTGCGTTTCAATTTTATTCATGTTCCTATTCTACTATTTACATATTTTCTCTCTGTAGTTTTATTCTGATTTTCTATTTCCTCTATTAAGTCTTTCCACTGCCTCAATCTCAAAAAAAAAAAAAAAAAAAAAAAATAGAATGACTCTATTTATTTATCAGTTTATTTCATTATATTTTTGTATGGGCTTTAGTTTTATTTAGTTTTACATTTATTTATTTCGTTCATCATTCTCCATTCTACCTTTCTATCTGTAATTTTATAGGTTATTTCCTTATTTCTCTATCTGTTCTAACCTTTCCATTTTAAATCATTTTGGGTTTCTGCACACCTATCTGACATGTTATTTGTTCTGTCCCTCTTTCTTTCTTTCTTTCTTTCTTTCTATTAATTACTTCAACAGATTTTCAATCTTCATTTTCTTTTCTTCTTTCTTTCTCCTCCCCTCTCATTTACACATTCTTTTATCACTCTCCTTTTCTCTCTCTTTCTTTTCTCACTTTTTTTTTCTGTTCATGTTATTCAAGTTTATCTTTCTTTCATTTCATGGCTCGTTCTTGCGTTTCGGCTGATGTCACTTCCGGTCCTCATCTGTATCTTTTTGAACTCACAAATCTGTCTGCCGAACTCGGGAATCTGCACAGAATTTCGAACGAACGCGTTTTAATCCGCGGCGAGGATCATGCTATCGTTCCGTCAGTCATGACTAGGGCTAGGACAACAGCATATTCTTTTCATTGTTTTGACTCTCGAGTGTGTATCCGTTGATATCTTATATGCTTTTATATAGAGTGGTGTGGTTCTCGGTTTATTAACTTTGTCAGATATATACTTGAGAGTCAAAACAATGAAAAGAATATGTTGTCATAGCCCTGGACATGATCCAGTAGAGGTGTTAAGCAACAATTTGTTTTCTTAGCCCATTGCCGGGATTGAAGCTTCAACCTCCAAAAAAGTGTCACTTAAAACTGAATTTAACTTACTACTTTATTCGTTATACAATAGGTTTCGTTCGAAATTGCGTTCAGATCCCGGAGCCAGACAGAAAAATTTCCAAGTTCGTCAAGTACACGTAAAGAAGGTCGAGTGTTAGATCGGCTGAAACCTTGTGAGAATGACACCGAATATGAGGACAATAACCTGAATAATCCAAAATGTATAAATGATGAATCCTCATCGCAATAATTCAGAAACGTTAAGCATTTTCTGGGATGATCTTTTTTATTGACTATTCCTCTATAAAAATATAATACAATATGCTTGTATGTGTGCCTGAAACTATTTAACCGATAAACTCTCATAACACTACAATTAACAACGAATGGTAACCATACACCAAGGATGGTTTATAACGAGTAAAATCTTTATTTGGATGAATGAATAACGTGTGCAGAAATACGTCGGCAAGTGCAAAATGGTCATTTAAACTTGATTATATATTTCTATTAATTTTGCGCATGCGCATATTAAATCATACGGCATCATCACGTTGACACGCCGGTTTTTGCTGGATTACCGAAGTTAAGCAAAGTTGAGCCTGGTCAGTGCTAAATAGATGACTATTTGGGACGTCCAGGTGATGTATGTGCTCTCCGCTTATCTCGGCATTGTTTCCAGTCGTCCTGGTCTTCTCCTTGCCACTCGACCCAAACAGTGTTGATTCAGTAGAGGTGTGGTTTGCGCGACCCTTACCTCACGATTACACACGCAACTGCCACTTCAGGGGGTATCTTTTGTCTTTCGAGAGGGAACGGAGGCATCAATCGATTTTATCATAGTTTGAATAGTTTAATATAGAATGTGCAGATAGCGCAAACAGCAGGAAACACTACTGGATTGCTAAATGTTTTTTGTTTTGATTCGAGCTGATGTCACCTAAGTCATTTTCTTAAACTTTCATATATATATATATATATATATATATATATATATATATATATATATATATATATATATATATGTGTGTGTGTGTGTGTGTGTGTGTGTGTGTAATGCACTTCTTCTCATTGGAGGAAAGAGATTCGTAAAATATAAAATACATTTTGCAGGTTAATGCACTAGAAGAAACAAATAATATGAAATTTATCATATTTGCATAAAAAAAAAGTCAGGTAACACTTTATAGGGATTTAATTTGAATTGTACCGCAAGGTACAGAAAAAAAAGGGAGAAAAAGATAAGATAAAGATCCAAACGGAAATATGGTGAATTCCAGAACAAGAAAAATCCGAGGTGCATCTGTTAAAAATGTATCGGTAATCCATGGGTTGGTTGGCTGTTTTTGTTTTACGGCATATCAACCCTTTTCGGGTTATTTAATGCCGACTCCAAAGATTTTGAAGACAAATTTTTTTAATAGAATATATTTGTTGTTTTCACGTCGGTTTCTATTTAACCCATAGTTGGGACCCTAACAGGTACTACCACTCCAGAGTGGACCTGGGAACAATGGTATGTAAAGGGTGGCTCCACACTCCCCAAATCCCACAAGCTGGGGCCTCACCACTGGATATAGTTTAAGGACCCCCATTGAGGGACTTTTACCCTCTGCAGGGGGGGGGCAGTCGCCGTATTCTAATGCCCCACCGACAGGGCCACGGTAATCCATGGGAAAACAGAAATATGAATATAGATATAAATGCCAGGGTAAAATCTGAAACTTTAAGAAAAGTCGTCAAAGTTGCAGAGAAGTAAGTAAACATACGAACCGTTTAAAAAACGGATCAAGGAAAATATAGATAGTAAGTTAGATTAGGAAAAGGGGTTGTGGGAGAAAAGAGAAAATGAAAAAGGGGGCAAAAGAGTAAAAGGGAAGGAGAAGGGATACTAGAGAACGAGAGAAGAGGGGAGAGAGATAGACATAGTTAGGGGGAGAGAAAGAGAGGGAAGTGTTGAAGTAGAAAATCGTATTTCTAAATCTATTTTGAGAACAGATAAATATAGGTCAGAAAGGGTCAATTTGACCCAGACAGTAATATAATTATGGTTGATTACTTTTAATGCAGACATATAAATATAACTATGCATAAACATATATATATATATATATATATATATATATATATATATATATATATATATATATATATATATATATGTGTGTGTGTGTGTGTGTGTGTGTGTGTGTGTGTGTATAGATATATATGAATGTATAAATGCATATACACACATATATAAAAAAAATACAATAAAAATAAAATAATTTGAAATAGCATGGTAAAACAGTGAGACTAAAGGGAAAAACCTCATAAAAAGTAATAGGGATACATAAGTAATTTCGAATTGGTTATATTTGATTTTTTTATGCTTACATTGGGAAATAAGTTCGCTGTTGGAATTAATTAAGTTGATAGAGATAGATAGATAGATAGATATTAAACGTTCTTCATCTTCGCTCCCTCGATTTTGTATTTTCTACATTTCTTTTTACTAGCAGGACCCGTGGAAATTCCACGGTAGTTAAAATCTTTTAAAACACATCAGTAAGAAATTCCTTGATTGAGATTGTTGGACTGACTTCCTCATCTTGGTTGTTATAGACACAGCATTTCGGCCGTTTTACCCTCCGGCCTTCATCAGGTTTTTTGTATCGAACTGAGGAGCCGTTTGTTAGGATTCTCGAACCCAACCCTTTATTATTATTACGGGGGTACCGTGTTCGGACTCCAGCTAGTCTCTGGGACATAGTTGCTTATTCTGTTTTGAATGTTACTTTTCACTGCCTTCGTTCAGGATTGAACTCAGCACCTTTGGGTAACTGTAAACTTTGATACAACGTCTAGGACCACTCGGCCATATGTCACTAGGGCACAAAAGACCTGATGAAGGCCGGAGGGAAAAACAGCCGAAACGTTGTGATTATAACAATCAAGATGAGGAAGTCAGTCCGACGATCTCAATAAATGAAAGACCTCATCTCAAAAATACAGACAATTACAATGTGGCAATTGAAGCGAAAACCTTATTAGGTTTTAAATGCTCAAACATTTTAATACAGCTGGCTAATTGACTATAAAGTAAAAGTTATTCTGAACTTTGATTTAACATTTTAATAATAGAAAAAGCTTAACATTGTCTTGTATCTTTTTTATATACTAAGAAATATGTAAGCATCACGCTGAAATAACAAAAAATGCCATTCTTAATAAGGGGAGAGGGTTTGACTATTCTAAACCTTCACCTAAATAATGATTTAATGAAAAACATGTTTAAAATGTTCTTGTATCTTTTTTATAATTTTTGTTAAATAAGAAAAATCAATAAACTTTGATAGCACTAGTGTAAGAATCATGCTGAAAGCCATTCTTAATATGGGGAGGGGGGTTAACTATTCTGAAACTTCACCTAACAATGTAAAAAAAATAAAGGAAAAATATATGTATGAACAATAAATATTTCTTCGGTTAAATAAAATATACTGTAAATCTTTAAATAAGGAATAAATATTTATTTAAACCATAATTATTGAAACAAAGTATTTTACTGCATAAAAAAACGGTTATGGGGAGAAGGGTTAACTATTTTGAACCTTCACCTAAATAGCGATTTAATGAAAAAAAATTTAATGGTTTTGTATCTTTTTTTTATAATTTGTTTTAAAATAAGAAAGAAAAAAAACTTTGATACCGCTATTGTAAGAATCATGCTGAAATCCATTCTTAATATGGGGAGGAGGTGTTAACTATTCTGAAACTTCACCTAACAATGTAATAAAAATAATGGAAAAATATATGAATGAACAATAAATATTTCTTCAGTTAAATAAAATATACTGAAAATCTTTAAATAGGAAATAAATATTTCTTTAAATAAATTAAGTCATAAGTAATGAAACAAAGTGTTTTATTTCATATTAAAAAAAATTGTCGTGTCCATTTTTTTATAGTATTTAAATATGTATGCCCTGTCAGTGGGCATTAGAAGATGATGAATGCCCGTAAAAGAAGCAAAATAAAACGAACAAAACATAAGTAATAACTATGTAAACAACGTGAAGCTGTATAAATGTTACAAAATTACTCGATTCGGCATTAAATAACACGAAAAAGGATTGATATGCCGTAAAACAAAACAAAATAGAACAAGACGTAAAATATGTTTTGACTCTGTGTTACTCAGTGTATTTTCGAATGGTGACTTTGGTGATTTATTTAATAAAGCCATTCTTGACTTTTGTAACATTTATTTCTAAACATATTTTTTTGTTAGGTAAGGCTCACTCAAAAGTAAATAAAAAAAAAGATAAAGTGGCACAGTAATAAAAAACGAACTCGCAACGTTAAATGTAAAAAATATATTTATTACTGAATAAAATAGAATAAGCGTTCCGTATTACACTACAATAATAAACAGAAGACATCGTTAAAAATGTAAGTAAAATACTATACTATTTAAACTGTGGAACGATACCTTCTATGCATAATTGTCTTTAAAATAATCCAGAACCATAAATAGACAGTTTATATATATATATATTTTTTTTTGTTCGGGAAGTTTTGGGAAATAAAAGGGTTTAATGATTTTTAACTAATAAAGATTGAACAATAAAGGAAGATAATTCACATTAATTAATGTTTGCGATGATGATACCACGTTTCATTAATTAATGTTTGCGATGATGATGACGCGACACCGTACGGACAAGCATATTAATATATAGATTAGTATTTTATTATTATTTATTTATTTATTTTCAATATTCCTACTCTACGTTCATCTTCAATTTCTCCATCCATTTTCAGCATTCAATGAGAGCACAATTTTGTTCATCCTGAGAATGTGTTAACCCAATTCCAGCTGTGGACATTTTTTACGCATCTCTACACGAAGTTCACATTTTATGTTTTCCCTCTTTTTCTCAATTTCTTTTGCTGGTCATGAATTTCCTCTTCCCTTCATCCGGCCATCTTCCGTCCACACTGGCTATCGCAACGATGGACACACACAAGCTCTTCGATTAAAACCCACAGATCCGGACATGCCTTTCTGCGCGCTGTCATCTCACACAAATAAACGAGTACTGGATATTAGAATTATAGTTTTGTCCACCATGGAAGACGGATAGTGCCAGCGACAACCCCCCACCCCCACCCTCCTTCTGAACCCGTATTCTCTTTACTGACTTGACTCATAATCTTTCACATGTCCGGTCAAGTGTCTCATCTCTCTTAATGTACATCGCCGATGCCGCTTGTCATCTCCATCTTTGTAAAAATCTGCGCATTAACCGTGGAAAAAAGATTATTGCAGCAAGTCTCAATGGTGCGATCGCACCATTGTCTGCTAACTGTAAATACCCAATGCTATTCCTTTTTGTTCTGGTTCGTAAACACAGTTGTCTACCCCTGAACCCAGATGTGAAAATTCTAGGTATAAAAAAAAATAGACAATAAAAAGCATCTTGAAATGTTCGTCAAAATTAATTATCTTCTGGGGTTTTTTTTGTAGCTTTCTGCGGGTGGATGTCCGTCGATGAATATTCACGTTTCATGAGTATGATTGTTGAAATATCACCGATGCAAGATATTTAGATTTACTGAATCTTTTCATTAAATACATTCTAGAAACTACTTGTTATCGTACTGATGTCTTTCGATAAAATGAATCAAGGGTTTTTCTAGTTTTCTGTTAGTGACAGCCTGTATGTTATCATGCTATAAACCATGACAATTATCAGTTGAAACTGTAATGCATGTAATTATACAACACGTATAAGAAAGTTAAAATTTATATTCCTTAGCCTTTTAGGCTAGAATCAAAGTGTATCTGACACTACACTTCGCCTTTTCTGACCTCGACAAGTGGGTGAGAATCCTTCAAGATTGAGGCAATTTCAATTTTGTTCCTATCCAGAGTGCCCTTTTTCGGGGAGCTGACCTTTCCACGCATTTAAAACCGACCATGTTTCTAACTCTGCCCTCGTGGGGAGGCAAGTAAATAGAAACCTTTAAAACGTTTTAATTATAAAGCAGAGGTAGATCCTATTTTAGTGATACGTACAGTTTAACATGACTGCTTGCTGAATACGAGATTTTTATACTTCGCTAAGGCATGATAAATGTACAACAAAGTACGACTTTTTCTCTGGATATACTATTTTTTCGTATCTATGAACAGAAGTCCTTGCGCCTTTCTCCCCTCTCGATCTTGTAGCATGCAAACGCAACAAACGTATCGGACACCCGCTACAGACATTAGTAAATTCTTTATTTCCAGAACTAGGCTAAGATAACTCCTTTCTTACTTCGTTTTTCGTCTAGACCAGCTTACTCAGTGAGACGGTTATCGTTTTCATTTTCACAAAGGAAACACCATTTATCAAACCCCGGAGGCTACTCGAGGATAAGGGTTATAGAGTGTATAATCGTCAATGGGACAGTATCGTAGTAATCGCTAATAGTGGAGACTCGGTAAATTGGATTACTCAAGGGGGCGAGCATTGATAATTTGTTCACATTAGACTTGAACAGGACCATATTGTAGTCAGTTGAAAAGCAAGAAAACGGAACAGAGTTCTACAGGCGTGCAGTTCTAAGAAAGAATCTTTGTTCATGGAATCTACGTTTAGGTTTAAGCAGATAAAAACTGATGGGATTTATTGATAACGGTTTTAGATAGTCGAATGTTTTCGGGAGAGTCAGGCCAAGGGGGGCGCATAGATTGGAACTAAGAAGGGCATTTTTCATGAAAATTACGATAAAGCAGAGAAAGGCTTGACACGTTTCTTCGGTGGGGGAAAAGTTGCAGGGAGGAGAAAAGGGCATCACCTACTAGGCATCGAAGTCTATTCTGAACTCAGTCAAGGCAGGATAAGCTCTTCTAGAATCTCCTGCCTAGATGTGGCAACAGTACTTAACACTTATACAGGTAAATAATTGCATCAGCAGTAAGATATCAACTTGAGCGTTAGAACGATCTCACCATTTTTTTTACCTCACTCAGAATGTTCGCGAGCCCATCCGTGCGTCCGATACTACTGGTTAGTATGCAAGTCTTCTAGACCTTTTCCTCACAACTTCCTCTGAACTATGTTCATGTTCTGTTCTATCTCCTCTATGATCCTCCGACAACTCTGTTGTGTCAGTTAAGATAAAAATGAAATGTAATAAGCCCCCAGACGTACCCCTCCACCGAACTGTATACCGATACTTTATGGCTGACTGGGATAGCTTCCGTACATTCATATCTGATCTACCTATGCATTCCATGTTTAAAAAGGATGTGTCCTCTATAGTATCAGACCTGACCGAATGGTTACTTGTAGGCATAGACTAATTCATACCATCTAAAAAAAGTCCAACAAAAACCTAACAGCCAGCCATGGTTCTCCCCAGAATGTGCTGCTGCCATCGCGCACAGAAATCACTTTTTCCATAGCTACCAATGTAATAGATGCACTGAGACTAAAGCTGCTTTCAGGAACGCCAGCAACCACTGTAAAAGAGTAATACAAATGCAAGAGAGCTATATGCTCAGTCCGTTAAATTCAAAGAAGCTGACCAGCGGCTTGATTCCCACCAGTTTTGGCAAATAACAAATAGGATCCTGAACAAAAGTGTGCATTCTATCCCAACCATTATCAATGGACATCTCGTCAGCATCAGACAAGGTCAAACTATTTGCCAAGAACTTTGCAGTTAATTCTATCCTATGTGACGAAGGCCATCAACTCCCCATATTTCCTCCTTTAACACACAACACGCTAGGTAACATACAAATATCTGTGCGTGAGGTCACCAAGCTAGCCAATAACCTTGATTCCAGTAAAGCTACTGGCCCTGACGGCATCCCAATTATAGTGTTAAAAAAGCTTTAACCAGAACTTGCTCCCATACTTACGAAACTGTTTAAGCATTGCGTTAAGGATAAGTGCTTTCCAACACTCTGGAAAACCTCATCAGTATGCCCTATATTTAAGAATCCAGGTGATAAGTCATCTCCATCTCAGTACAGACCAATAAGTCTCCTGTGTGTCATGAGTAAGTTGCTGGAATCCATATTAAATAGAGAAGTAGCTAACCACCTCAGCAGAAATAACCTTCTTAGAGACATACTATATGGTTTCCGTTCTGCAAGATCTACCGCAGATGTGCTAACGATTATATCTCCTAGGATCAGCGAATCAAAACTCAGAGGCCCTTAGTATTAATGCTGGAGTCCTTCAGGGGTCCATCCTTGGCCCAACTCTCTTCCTGATCTACATCAATGATCTCCCAAAACACATACGTAAATCATTCGTTGCCATCTTTACTGATGACACGACCATCTACGGCAACACATCAGCTGTAAATGAAAAAGTTTCTCTCTCCTCTGATCTCAAGCACGTGGTACAGTGGGAGAAGAGGTGGCTGGTTACCTTTAATGCATCAAAAACCAAGATCCTATCTTTACATCACCAACGCTCTGACCCCCATCTGGCATCAATTGAAATGGATCGCTCTCGTCTATGGGAGGCCCAATGTTTTGACAAGATTCAGGCTTAACCTTTACTCCTGATCTAAAATGGAACACGTACATCTAGTCTGTTGCCAAGGTCGCTGGAAAGATGGTGGGATCCTTCTACCGCTCCAGAAGATATCTCACTTCTGATGCAATTCTCTATCTATATAAAAGCCAAGTACGTCCAAGGATGGAGTACTACTGCGACATCTGGGCAGGAGCTGCCTAAAACAGCCTATCCTGCCTTGACAGAGTACAAAATAGACTTAGTGGGGGATGCCCTTTTCTCTTACCTGCAACCTCTCTCCCATTGCGAGCCTATCTTTGTTTTATCGTTATTACCATGGTAGGTGCTCGTCTGAGCTCCAATCTCTGGTCCCTCTTCGACAATCTTTCACGAAAAAACACCCCTCTAGCTGAAACCACTGTCAAATATTTCCCCACTCTTTATCTGTGCCTAAATCAAAACGTAGATTCCATGAACAAAGCTTCTTTCTTAGAACTGCACGCATGTGTAACTCTCTACCGCTTACCTGTTTCCCTCCTGATTTTAACATGGATATCTTCAAGTCAAACATATACGCTTTTCATCTGAGATCATGAGTAAATGTCAGATTCAGAAGCTTGCAAAACATTGATTCTCCCCAAGATGAGAGACGTTCATTTCGATTGGGGCCAGACGGGGATCCGAGCGTTGATAATAGAAAGATAGAAGTTTGGTTTTAGATTCATTAAAATTAACCATTCACCTCTTTCCTCATTGCGCCACGTGATCAAGCAGAGAGAATCAGAGAGAACTTTTTCATTTACAGTCTTTGAAGTGTTGTCATAGATGGTAATGTCATCAGCATAAATGTCTACGAATGGTCTTAGGACGTGCGTTCGATGATCATTAATGTAGATCAGGAAGAGAGTTGAGCCCGGAATGACCCCTGAGGGACACCAGCATTAATACTCTGAGCTTCTGATTTCTGGCCATCATCCACTACTCTTATGAACCTATCAGAGAGAAATGATCTGATAATTGAAAAGACATTTCCAGCTATACCGTAGATGGAGATTTTGTGAAAGAGACCTTTAAGCTATATCCTATCATACCTTAGATATGTCAATGGCAATTGTTCTAGAAAGGAAACCTCCGTCGAAAGATTCGCTAATCCTATGAGATATAACTGTTAGCACATTTGCTGTAGATCTAGCAGAACGGAAACCATATTGCATGTCACTGAGGAGGCTATTTTTACTGAGGAGGTTGACTACTTCTCTATTCAAGAGAGAGCCCAGCAACTTACTCATGACACACAGGAGACTTATTGGTCTGTATTGAGATGGAGGTAACCGATCACCTGAATTTTTAAATACGGGGCATACTGATGAGGTTTTTCAAGGTGTTGGAAAGCAAATCTTTTTAAGACAACGTTCAAACAGTGTTGTAAGTATAGGAGCTAGTTCCGGTTGAAGCTTTTCAAGCATTACAAAAGGAATGCCGTCAGGGCCAATTACTTTACTGGAATCGAGATGTTTGATTAGCTAGTCAACATCACGCACAGATATTTGTATGTCGCATAGTGTGTCTTTAGACGCAGGAGAAAATACAGGGGGTATCGGCCCTGATCGCATAGGGTAGAATTAGCTGGCTATATTACCTCAGATCCATTGATGATGGTTGAGATAGAGCACATACTTCTATCCAGGACACTGGTTGTTATTTGACAAAATTTCTGGAAACCAAGCTATTGCTTAGATTCTTTGGACTGGATGGATTGCCCATGCACCTCTCTTGCGTTATTTACTACTCTTTTACAGTGGTTCCTGACACTCCTGAAGGCGGCTTTAGTCTCAATACACCCATCATGTTGAAAGCAATGGAAATAGTGATTTCTGTGCGCAATGACATCAGCACATTCTGGAAAGAGTTGCTGTTGGCTAACGTTTTTGCTGGAATTTTTGGAGAGTAGGAAGCGGTTTATGCCTACAATTACCCATTCCGTTAGGTCTGATACTATCGAGAACACGTTCTTTTTAAACATGGAACGCAGAGGTAAATCTGATATAAATCTACGAAAGCTATCCCAGTCATCCATAGAGTATCGGTATACTGTACCATGGAGAGGTGTGTCGGAGCACATATCTTAAGTTATTTCTTAAATGAGACAACCAAGTGGTACGAAGATCCCAATGGGGACAGAACAGAAAATTAACATAACTGAGGGCAAGTTGTGAGAAAAGGATCTAGCAGATTTGCAGACTGACCACCAGTGTGAAGCACAGGGGTGGGTTCGTGAATAATCTGAGTGATATCATAAGCAATAGAGAAATCATAACAGCATCCCCTCATCATATTGTTTGAGTGGTTTGACCATTTCACATTGTAAACATTGAAGTCTCTGCAGGCGTGAATTTTAGCCAAAGTATTAACAGATAGTGTGTAGATAGTTTCCTCAGATATGCTCCTGATGATAGTAACTATGCTGTTATGGGGGCGATAGAGGGCAAATATTCACGCAGTTGTGTGAGTAAGTGCAATCTGAACATATATAGGGCAAGTTAGAGTTTTCTCTGGGGGATGTCCCTACCATATGGAGAGCCATCCCTAATGTAGGCACATATTCCATCCTCAGATTTGGATGTTAAATTAGAATATCTTTTAATTATGAACTGATCTAAGGAAATAGTCGGTCCAATACCAGTTTCGCTTAGGAATAATAGGTTTAGTTTGGTTTCCTGTAATTAGGTTATACTTCTGGAAGGTTGGAACGTAGAACTTTTGATGCTGGAGAAATCACATTTAAATAACATTTAATACATTTTTCAAAATACCTTATTATTAAATTCCAGTTATGATACACACCTGAATCTGCGGGTGCATTTGTACATATAAACCATACTTCAATTGCTTTAAACGAAATAGATGCTGTGAAACTAAAGTTGCCTTTAGGAATGCAAACAATCACAGCAAAACGATTATAGGATTATAAGCGAGTTAATTCAGCAATTCCAAAGTCGAAGAAAAAATTAGTTTTAATGTGTTTGTCGAATAACAAACAAGGTCCTGAACAAATGCCCATCTTTTATCCTGACTATTATAAACGAGCCGAGCTTTTTGTCAAGAACTTTACATCAAACTTATCCATTTGCGATCAGACCCGTTTATCTCTCGAATTTCCTCCCAAGACCAAACATGAATTCACGTACCTGTCCATGATGTTGCTAACCTAATCAAAAACCTGTATGTCAGTAATTTAAGTGTACTTTGCAATATTCCAATCAAAAACTGAAACAAGGACAAGCACCTATTTTTGCTTAATCCTTGTTTTAAAGAAGATGCTTCTCAATATATTTAAAAACGTCATAGGAATTTAAAACTACTGAAGATTGGTCTTCTGCATCTCAGTACAGACCAATTAGCATTATATGTATCATAAGTAAGTTGCTTGAATCCGTGATAAATAGTGAAATTGCTAACTACACCAGCAAAACCAAACTACTATGTGACAAGCAATATGTTTACCGTCCTGCGAGATCCACAATAAATGTATTGACTCTACGATTCAGCGAAGAATCAATTCAATCACGATCTCGAGTGTTTAGTAATTCTTTAGAATAAAGATGGCGGCATTAGATCGGTGAAGAATCAATACAGTCACGTTCAGCAGTGGTTCAATCGTTGAAGATGGAGGTTAACAGCGAACTTGAATCCAAAATTCGCTATTCTTATAATGATTTGAGAGGCTTCTCATGGGTTGATTGTCCTTACCGTATAAATAAAATTGTCCATATAATTGGAGTCATACACTCATAACAGTCAAAAACATTTCAACACGTAAGATCAGTGGCAGTGAATCTATTGACGAAAGTTTTCTATTTAGAGTAATAGCTCTTGGCATATCAAAGCCATTTTATAGGGTTTGACATAAAAGTTTTGTTTCACGAGAGTTCCACTCATGGGCTATCTAGAAATATCTTCTCAATCATCGAATCCCTTCTCTTCGATAAGTTTATACAAGTAGTCGTCGAGTGGCAGAATCCGATGCTCAAAGTATGAACCCTGGTGTGCTTCAAGGGTCAAACACTTTACTTTGATCAAATCACATTGATATATACGTAGACGAGACTACCATATATGGCAACATATTAAAGACTAGCAACGATTAAGATCCATTTGAATCTCACTCCTCTGAATTTGAGTACGTGGTACAATGCAATAAAACGAGGGCTGGTAAATTTCAATGCATAAAAACTAAGCTTTTATCTTCCACCACCAACGCTTTTATCCCCACGTGGCTCCAATTCAGCGATGCTGTAGCCGATATTGAACTAACTACACGAGTTTGTAGCTGAATACTTGAGCCTTCGCTAGGGCTTTCAAGGGTATTTTGTATTGTGACGCCATCACTAGATGGGGTGCCTACCACGGCTTAAGAGAGTCCCATCTACCCCCGAGAGAAGGATAGACCGCGCCAGTTTCTGAACCTGGTATTTTACCTATCTGCCTTCCCAAATGGTCACCCATCTGGTACTTGCCAGGCTCAGCATTGCTTAAATACGGTGATCTGGCGAGAACCGGTATGTCAATGTGATTGTACCGTTTATACCTGGCTTCCAATTGATATAAAGTGCCCTCGTCTCGGAGAAGCACCCTGCTTCGACAAGCTTCTGGATCTGACCTATACTTCTGACCTGAAATGGAAGACTTAGAAAAACAATGGTGCAATAATCTACCGTTCCAGAAAATATTAAACACTTGACTACTTTTATAAGAGTTAAATACGTCCTTAATGGAGTACTGCAGACACATCTCGGGAGGAACGCCTCCGAGTATCCTTTCCTACTTTAACAATTTAATATCGGCTTCCCAACATACATCTTTCCCGGAGTAAAGACGTTGCGAAACTGTCCCTGCTCTGGCGTTATTTTCATGGTAAGTGCTTGTTTGAGTTCAAATCTATAGACGCCCACCAAAACTTTGACAACAAGTAATTGTCTAGCTACAACCATTATCAACAATTTCCTGAATCTAAACGATTAAAAATTCCATGAATCTAAATGATTTTTAATTTCATGAACAAATCGTATTTTCTTGAACTGCCTGCGTGTGGAACTCTCCAGCTAAATACAACAACTACGTTTTCAAGTCCAATATAAACAATTTCTTATTGAGCCGCCTCCTTAAATTATCAAATTTTATCCAATTTCCACCATTAACAATCAATTGATCACTTTGCAGCCATTAAACTTTATTATCGATTGGCCTTCGAACTTTGATAAATTGTGATTCTCTTGTATAAAAACAAGAGGTTTTAATTTTTAGACTTGGCCAGAATGGATGAGATAAAGATTTCTTCTTAGAAAAAAACAACCTCTCAAGCTAAGCAAAAACATATTTTTCTCAGGTGAAAAAAATGTTAGTTGAAGAAAAAAATGAATTACGAATTAATTTTTGTACGCTTCTGCATTATATAAACGAAAACGTAGTGAAGATCAAGTAAATAAATGGTACTTACGTAATTGTTATGTAGCAAATAGTAATATATCCAAACATTATGAAAAACGATAAGGTAAAAAAATCAATGAAAGAAAATGTTTTCCATAAAGTTTATACAGAGAATAAATGTTGTCCGACATATTGAATTACGATCGTCACGTGACGTAAGCAACAGAATTTAATTATCTCTCCTGTAAACTTATCTCCTTTTTAGTAAACGTAATGTAATGATTTCGCTTCATTTCAGAAATTTATTTTTTCATTATAATTATTTTTCTGACTTATCGTTTTACTTCGACATCTCCATGTGTTTACATTTTTCTTTTTTTTTTTGTCGTTCTCAGGAAACGTCCATATAATCCTTCTTTTTAACATTTTCCTTTTCTTTTTGGCTACATCGTTTCTTGCATTGTTTATATACACAATCCTGTACATTAGTCCTCTTCACTCATTTATTTGCACATCAAATTCGGGTGTAATTTCGTGATGTGGCGTGTATGTTCACATCAGTGTGTAATAATCTTCCGAGCAAAAGAGTTCTTACATAATAATAATATGAAGAATAGTTATTATTATTATTATTATTATTATTATTACTATTTTAATTATTATTATTATTATTTTTATTATTATTTTTTTATTATTATTATTAATTTTATTATTATTATTATTATTAATTTTATTATTATTATTAATTTATTATTATTATTATTATTTCATTATTATTATTATTTTATTATTATTATTAATTTTATTATTATTATTAATTTTATTATTATTATTATTATTATTATTATTATTATCATTATTATTATTATGTATATATTAATAGGATAGTGTGTGTGTGTATTTATTTTGTTTTCCAGGCTTACATCCGAGTGACTCTCGTTTAATTCTTATGAACTTCCATTTCTTGTAATAAATAATTTTACCAAGAATTTTTCATAAGTTTTTGTTTCGATTTCGGTTATAGCTGATTGCACTAAAGTTATTTTTTTTGTTTTTTATAAATAACTTTACTAAGAATTCTTTATAAGTTTTTGTTTAGGTTTCGAGTATAGCTGACGAGCCTAGGTGCCCGGCGTTGCCCGGGTGTTTGGAGGTGCGTTGAGCAAAAGAAAAAAAAAGTGGTAGTAGGCATGCAGGCTCGAACCTGTACCGCAAAGGAGAAAAAAAAACGTGAAAACAAAAACGTTACGTCTTTGTCGTTGCGTCCATTGCCAAATCGGAAGTGGCGAAGGGTAAAATTAAGGCTAGGCAATCGAAAAAGGGGGATGACTTTAAAAAATATCGGCGAAAAAAACGACCCTCTCTCTGTAGAAAACGGCCTAGTTGAGGGGGAAGGAATTAATGTTCTTGCCAATTGTTCGATATTTGCCGTCCAAAGGGTCGTACTTCAAAACAGTACAAACTTCGTAAAAATCTGTCGCCTCTATCTAAAGTTTTAAGCATACATGATGATTGCAACGTCTTGTCAGACGAGTGCCACTCCCTCAGACATTTAAAATTCATGAGCCCAAATGCCTGAGGGAGTATCTATACAAAGATGATGTTACAGAGTCTTAGTTTTGTACGACAGCTAAGTCTCTCTCTCTCTCTCTCTCGGTTCAAAATGTTGAGATCCAGCAACAAGCAAGAGCAAGATAGTCAGCAACAAATTAAACTGCAGACCAGCTTAATGCGGGTAATGGTCTTCCGCTTTATGTTTTTTTTTTAAATCAGAGATTTGCTTCTCCAAGAAAGGTTGCCTTCACCACGGCTTACGGGAGCCCTCTCCACCTCAATACACATATACACACACACACACACAAATATACACGCTGCTAGTTGGCCTTTGACCCAGAAAAGAGTTCATTCCCCCTTTGGAAGGTCTTGTTTTTAATCCTTCAGGGAGACTAGCCGCCCTCCTCACCAAACAAATTTTGTGGGGGAACTAGTTTAGTTGCCGGTGACCCAACCATGAGGCAGGTAGTACTGTGTTACATGGTACCAATAGCATATGGCATGACCTGACATATATATATATATATATATATATATATATATATATATATATATATATATATATATATATATATTTAAAAAAAAAACAGGGGAGATTTATATAATAGACTAGCCTGTGTGCCCGGCCTTGCCCGGATGTTTGGAGGTTTGTGTTAAGCAAAACCAAAAATAAGTGGTGATAGGCAGGAAGGTTCGAACCCGTACCGTGATGGAGGAAAAGAACCTGAACAAAAACAAACGTTATGTCTTTGCCGTAGTATCCATCGTTATGCCAGAAGGCTAGTCAATCGAAAAGTGGGGATTACTTTCGAAAATATCGGCGAAAAAGGCGAACCCTCCCTGTAGAAAAGGGTGAAGGAATCAATGTTCTAGCTCATTGTGATATTTGTCTTCAAAATGATACCGATCTTGTGAAAATCCGTCACCTCCATCGAAAGTTTTAGACATACATACATACATACATACATACATACATACATACATACATACATACATACATTTAACAGACAGGTGAGATTTATATTAGAGATGGCACTGAAGTCATTTATTTTTTATAAATCGTATTACCAAGATTTCATGAGTTTTTGGTTTCGGTTTCGATTATAGTAGATGACACTTAAGTCATCTATTTATTTTATAAATAGTTTTACCAAGAACTCTTCATAAGGTTTGGTTTCGTTTTCGATTTTAGCTGAAGGAACTCAAGTTATATATATATATATATATATATATATATATATATATATATATATATATATATATATATATATATATATATTCATAAGTTTTGGTTTCGGTTTCGATTCAAGCTGATGCACCCAAGTCATATGGATATATTTTTTTTATATTTTTGAAATCGCAACTTTATAATATATAAAAATCGATAGAACATTAATTCTATAATAATATATACGAAATCTGCAAGAATTAAAATATCATATATAAGCGTGCTTTATGACCGGGCTACACTGAGCGTCCCTCCTAGCTTAGATAAATACTTTTGCAGTTTTAACAAAATATTATCAGACCGTCTCCATTTACACTGAACATCAACAGAATGCCAACACCAAAATATTACACATGAATGAGTCCTCTGTGGAATTTCCTTATGTCTCGCTAGTTATTATTATTATTATTATTATTATTATTATTATTATTATTTTTATTATTTTTATTATTATTATTTTGCTTACTAGGGGTTTTCACACAGGCAATCATCAAATATTTCTTTTTGAGAACAACCTTTGCTGTTCTCTGAAGTCTGATTTACAATAACTCTCCTCAGACTCGCAACACTCTTCACCACTTTCGATAACCTTTGCAGGGGAATTTTCGTTATCTCAACAGCTGTTCACCATTGATTTCTCATTGGCAGCGACTATTGGTCTTCACTGGATTTTAGGTCGCAATTAACCTTCCCAATGCTTTTACTTCCGTTTTACTTTCGTTTTGCTTTCATCCAGTTTAGGTTAGCGATTTCTCTTCCGGTCTTTTCATCTTCCCTAACCGTCAACTATTTGATATGGTGTCACTCGTGCTGACTGTATATATTGAGGTGGAAGTCGTATAGGCAATTTCTATTTTTGCGACAGTAGATTTTTTTTTTTTTTTTTTTTTTTTTTTTCAATTCTGGCGCAGTTTCTATATGTCTGGTAGGTGGTTGTCGCACACTGAAGTTTACAAACTAATCAACATTAGTTTGTACACTTCAGTGTTTTCCTTAGGATTCCGCTTTTTTTTTCAGCATTACCGTCCGTTGAGTAATCTCAGTCATTTTTCTTCTTATTATTATTCCTATTTACTTGCCTCCCCGCGAGGGCAGAGTTAGCCACAATGTCGGTATTTCATGTTGGGGAAATCCAGGGGCACTCTGGATAGGAACACAATATATATATATATATATATATATATATATATATATAAGTCATGAAGGATTTCTCCTCCACTAACCGAGGACAGAAAAGATGAAGCGCAGCATCAAAAAAGCTATTACACTGTGATCTTAACCCTGAGGCCATAATCCATCATCATCATCGTCATCATCATCATCATTATAGTTGCTGTTATTATTATTGTTATGATTATTATCATCATCATCATTATTATTATCGCCATTGTTATTAGTATTCAATAATTTAGTTGGGGAGACATTGCTAACATTTATCTACTCTATCATTTATGATGGTAGGTGGTCGTAAAACATTCACAAGAACTCATCAAGTTATAACTAGTATAAATAATTTCTAACTCTGTGTGCCTAAAACTAGACAGAACTATCTATATTAATACAATAGAAATTAAACAATAAATTAATGAACAAAAAATTTAGACACAAGGCCAACTCAAAATGAGGAAAAAATGGGGATCGTTCGTCATCCTTGTCACTGTAGAACTAAACAACGAATTCTCTTAGCTAGTATCTTATTTCACTATAATACCGCATTCACCCATTCATACTTTGAACCCAATCGTTCCAGAACGCCTAGAAATCTTTGCTCTGTCTTCTTTAATAATGAAATTCTGCCCGCTTGCAACCAACGTTGTTGTGTCCACGTGCAATTCACGAACTCGTTCATATTTATCCTTGAGTGAATTATGGACCTTGATAAGCGGTTACTTGTTAGTACATAAGAAAAATTGGCATGCCCATGTGCATCCTGTTGTGTTAATAGGTTCCGATTGTAATTGGCCTTCATCTTCCCGCTCTCTACAATCTTCAACCCCATTTTTTTCTTGTTCTTTTTTCTATTTTGTTAATTTTTCTTCTTCGATGACTTCTCCTTTTTATTTCACCTGTTTTTCCTTTTCTTTCTTTTATTTTCGATCTTTTTTCTGTTTTGATCTAGTTTTATTTTTATTTTTTTTCTTCTTCTAATCCGTCTACTTTTATTTATTACAAAGGCCATTCCAAAGGTAAAACCGCCTATTTTTTTAACTCAAAAAAGCAAAAGAACTACGAAAACGAGAGTGGTTCCATTAAAACGAGCGACATCTTGTGCTCCAGAATTTATCTTTCTGCATAGTCTCCACGACTCTCAATGCAATTTTTATCAGGAATTTAATGACGCCTCTTCTGCTTCTGATGCACGTCCATGACAGGGATTGCTTTCTTAGAGTCTCACGCCGTCAATATCTGCAACAGAGTGACGAAAATTTCAGGTCATAAATGCATAAGTTCAGTCATTCTTGCAGTGCAATTTGCAATCCTATGTGATCGATTCGGGTGGAATAAAAAAATAGGAGGCATTACGACTGGAACGCCTATCATAATGTTATTTATTTCCTGTTCCTTGTATATCTTTGAGTCCTATTATTTTCTGACAGAGTATCTGTTATATCCTGTTTCAACCGTATATAATAATA
The DNA here is from genome assembly GCF_053919585.1 of Euprymna scolopes. Taxonomy (NCBI): domain Eukaryota; kingdom Metazoa; phylum Mollusca; class Cephalopoda; order Sepiida; family Sepiolidae; genus Euprymna; species Euprymna scolopes. The sequence continues at coordinate 129,499,855 of NC_136488.1, forward strand.
TAACAAAATACGCCGAGTGGGATGCGTAACAAAAGAAGGTTTATTGGTACTTCGCAATAATACAAATACAAAATGGCTACTTGCTTTTGAAGTTAGATAAATGTCAATGAAGGTAAAGAAAAAGGAACTTAGCCTGTGAGAGCTAAACGCTCGTCCCTGAAAAGCTTGGTTAACTGGAGTACACTTGTAGAGTGGAAGACGCGAGACTGCTAAACAAGACAAGACGGTAGCTCTTTTATATCCTGTTTCGTATCTGGTTCGATACGTAGTTATGTCCCTTATAACAGTCTCATAGTTTACTCCTCTCCTGACATTAACCAGCATCGTCGTTGTAGTTTTCTTCTTCTTCTTCTTCTTCTTCTTCTTCTTCTACTACTACTACTACTACTACTACTACTACTACTACTACTACTACTACTATTTCTGCTTCTACTTCTTCTTCTTCTTCTTCTTCTGCTCTTTCTTTTTTTTGTTATTTTTTTTTCGTTATTTTACTTTGAGCTCCGTTCTACTGATGCGTCTATCTTGTCTATTTTGGCTTCTTTTCTTTCTATTTTTTCTTCGCCCTCTTTTTTTTTCGTTTTTTAATTATCCATCTCCAACAGGTCCTGGATATGACCTTAAATTTATATCCAGTGGTGAGGCCCCAGCTTGCGGGACTTGGTGAGTGTTGAGCCACCCTTTAATTGCCATTGCACCCAGGTCCACTCTGACCTGGAGTGGTAGTACCTGTTAGGGTTCCAACTATGGGTTAAATAGAAACCGACTTGAAAACAACAAATATATTCTATTAAAAATTTGTTTTCTTCAAAATCACTGGATTCGGCATTAAATAATCTGAAAAGGGTTGATATGCCGTAAAACAAAGGCAACCAACCAACTTTAACAATGAGTCCTATAATTTTCTAATTCAAACTCATCCTTGTTCTTATCCTTTAAACCCTCCAGATTCTTTCTTCTTGTTAACCTCCCTTCCTCTTTTTTCTCCGACTTCCTATGTTTTGGACTTCTTTTCTTTTTTTTTTCATTTCCTTCTCCTCCTACTACTTCTGCCACTACATCATCATCATCATCATCATCATCATGTCTCCCCTGTTTTTATTAACATATCACATTCTATAAACCCGGCTCTTAACACAATTAACCATACCATCTGTACAGTTGATACATTGCAAATGGAATTACCCTAACACAGCGAATCATCTGATCGTGAACATGTTTCATCTATTGATTCACTATTAAATTATATAAGTTCACAAATGTAGGCATTTATCATCGCTTGACGGTCGAAGTTTACACGGTACACACATACATACCCACATACATACATACATACATACATACATACATACATACATACATACATACATACATACTTACACACACATAAATAAATAGATCTACATGTGTGTATATAGTTATATATGTATGTCTGTGTATATATCAATATGTATTATATATACACATACATATTTGTATATATAATATATATAAATTATACATCTATCTATCTATCTATCTATCTGTGTGTATATATATATATATATATATATATATATATATTATTTTTTAAATTTAATTATCCACTGACACGTGTTTCGTCGTCTACGACTCATGAGAGTGGCTGAATATAGCGAGACTCGAAATCGGGACCTCACGGTAATGAGCCTAAGCCCCTTACCTCTGACCCCATCGCGATTTACTTAAATGTTGTTTGTTTTGGTTTTAGCGATATGTTTTGAATTAATTACATTATTGACGAAAGCGCATTTTTACCTAAATGCGAGCTGGGAATAATTTTCCCTTTTAACTTTGGTACCCCCACATGGAGAGCGGTATATATATATATATTACTTTTAAATTTTAATTATCCACTGACATATGTTTCGTCTACGGCTCATCAGAGTGGCGGAATTTAGCGAGATTCGAAATCGGAACCTCACGGTAATGAGCCTAAGCCTCTTACCTCTGAACCATCTCGCCAACTCTCTGGATATTAGGGTAGGTCGATTTTTCACTTTTTTAAAAAAATCAACTCGCCTAGCCCCAGGAAAGTTGTGCAGTAGTATACTTAATACTCATACAAAAACTTACTTGCACCGTTATTTGAGAAAATAACATTAAAGATCACCTACATAAACAAATTGAAAAATCTTTGTTTTTTATATATTTTCCCTATAAATTGGTTAGAAAAATTATTATTTTCAATATTTAAACCCAAAAATGTTATTAAAATAAAATGAATAAGGTAAAACAGATAAAAGATAACTAGAATTAAAAAATTTACCCCCCCCATTAGAACTGACATCTCCAACATTGTTTTTTTTTTCTTAACTTCCTTAATGAAATTGGAACAGTGATAACATTTTAAAATATTTAAAGAAGAGATAATTGTTTTTGTTATAAAAAAAAGAAAATTATGTGAATCCTCTTGATTAACATATTGCATCAAATTGCTGTATATAAGATCCCTTAGAAGCGAATGCAGGCCTCATTTGACGTCACAACACCTTTGCAATTATATGCTTGTGTCTTGCTTCAAACCCATACACTGATTCAGAAGCTTCAGTTGTTAATTTAACTGCCCTTTCAACACTTTGTTAATGTGAGGGTAAATCTGGCAACTTCAACTTAATTCCATTCATCAGTGAATTCAAAAGTTCATCTTCAGAAAACGTTTCTGTAAATGCCGGTTCACAAACTCCACTCTGTGAAAGGTCAATTAATTCAGACCAATGATTGGCATTAAAGTTGATTTGTGTTATTTTTTTAAATCTTTTTTTGGCCGGCTCCTCTTTTCTGAAAAAAATAGAAAAATTACTTTATTGAGTTAACTTAAAATTGTAAGCTTATCTATTTTGATGTTTATAATGAAATGCAAACATAAATTTAAAATGGCTTGATAAATCGACAAGAACAATTTAATTACTATTATATGTATGAATTGTTACTTACCTAATTGACAAAAATTCTTTTATTGCTTCTTCTCTCACTTCTAGCTCATCTGATTTTACCATAGCATACAATATATTTTCAGGGAGCAAAGCAAAAGCATTATGCTGTAAATTTTTAATGTAATATGCTGAATTTCAGGTGGCTGTTTTATTATCCTATTGATCATATTGAAAATATACAGTTGCTGGTTATGGAACTTATTATCTCGTTTTATTTCAAACCAGCTAACTGCATATACTTCAACTATAAATTTAATAAGGCTGTGGAGTTTGTCAGACATTTCTTGAGGATAGGCCCCTCGTGTCCATAAACACATTAGTCTGATGGCCAAAGTTAACCATCTTGCCTGATGTATAGTCCCAATTTTCCAAGCAGCAAATTTAGGATCAACTTTTCCTCTAGAAATGCCAAGTGCATATTCGAATAAAAGTCTCTGGTCAGAGGTTAGTTCATTTATTTCCTCAGCTGTAAAACAAATATCCAGAGGACAACCAACCGGTGTAAATATTACTTGGGGTAAATGATTATAATCATTACTACATAATTTTCCTAGAGGACCAGCGAAAGTTGTAGGGCTTTTTGTGATTCCATCTATATGTTTAAAAAGAGCTCTAAATGGAAGTTCATTTTGGTGCAAAGAACAACCTATGGTGTGTAACTTTGTCTGTAGTTTTTTTCTCAACAAGTGTTACAAGTCCAGCCTCACAACTTGTATTTGTATTCGTGTTGTCTACTAAAATAGATTTAATTGTAGATTCACTGTTGTATTCTTTCAAAACAGCAACAACTTCCTCTGCAAGAACATTACTGTTTGCACCAATATTAGGAATAACTCGGTGAGTTAGGTATTCACTTTTGTGTTCCATCTCTGTTGTGAAGGTCAAATGGCGTTCTGCTCCCTTTGCTTTTTTAAATATTTTCTCTCCATTTGGCCCCAAAATCTCTTTATACAACAATGTATTTTTATCATTTCTCCCATCAACCCCAATACAAACAAGGTTATCAACGATTTCACCGTGTCTTTCATGGGCATTTTCTTTCATTCTTGCCTTTTGTCTATCTATTTTACATTTATTAATGACTAGCAGGGGTACCCGGCGTTGCTCGGATGTTTCGAGGTGTGTGCGGTTTTGAGTAAATCAAAACAAAAGAATAAAAAAAATCGTTGCCCGGGTGTTTGTTTCCGGGGTGGGGATTGTTTAAAAAAAAAAAAAAAAGTGATGTTAGGTAAGTAGGAAGGATCAAACCCGGAGTATTGGGGGCGAAGTTGGAAAATTAAGTGTGAAAAAAAAAATGCGATGTTAACAACTCCGCCACCAAGAAAATCCATTTTAGGTGTTTATGAAAAAAAAAAAAGACTACGGTAGGTCAGCACGAATGTGAAAATATAATGTGAATTGTCCGGCATGCTAACCACTATGCCACGGAACACTGCAACTGAGTTTAGTGATTTTAAGTAACTTAACATGAAAGAAGTGAACGGTTGTATTAAATTAAATTTTGAATAGAAAAAGGTACACATTCTATAATGAAAAAGATTAGAAACTTCCCATGAGAATTTCCTATCAGAGTTTTAAAACATTGACCTGACAGGAATATGGGTGGAGTGTGGACAATACTTATGAGACTGCCATGCTGATAATTCACAGCAAAAAATAACTATAAATAATAATAGAAGGGAGAATTGGCTTTCCTATTTGTATAAAGCTCTTGGATACACAATGTTTGATGTTCTACCCTCTGGTGCTAATATATATAGATTGTGTGGGGAACCTACCCGTGAACATCCTACATAAAACTGTCCGTGACTAAAGCAAGAAGAAGCTAAGTTCAGACCAACCACTGCCAAAGTTTGTCCTTGCGACTTATTTATTGTCATGGCAAAACATAATTTTATTGGGAACTGAAGCCTTTTAAATGAAATTGTTGAATCTGATGGAATAATTGGTATTCTAGGAAGAAATGTCAATTCGCCTGTAGCTACATCAGTCAATATGACTGCTTCTATCACATGAGGTTGCATTCGTGTTACACATAATCTTGTTCCATTGCATAGTCGTGGAGCATCAAGGTTTCTGAGTAACGCAATTGAACATCCAGATTTCAGTTTTAATTTGTGTGGTGGCATACCAGGTAATTGCAAGGAATTTAAAAATTCTGTAGGGTACTGTACAGCATGGTCATTATCTACAGTAGAATCTAGAGAAGTGTAAATTTGTTCCTCACCTGGAATTTCATCAAGCAGTTGGTCATTGATGATGTGTACCATATCATTTTTTGGAGTTAAAATTGCTCTTTCTGTTAGCCATTGAGGATTAGTATAATTTGCAGCTATATTTGGGTAAACTTTGTTACAAAGTTCTGCGAGTGAGGAAACAATTGATCCAATACTTGAAGTAATTACAATTTTACCATGTTTGTCTGTTGGAATTTTGCCATCTCCAATTTGTAGAAGTATGGAAGCAAATTTATCAGCCAATGGGTCACTATTAAGATGGACACGCATGTTTGTAGATAAGGTTACAGTCTTGATGTACTTCCACAAATATGACAATTTAATGCAAGCATCGAGCTCATCAGCAGGACTTCCACGTGGAACAATAGGAAGCGTTTGTCGGATGTCACCAGATAATAAAAGTGTGATGCCACCCATGACAACATCACGTGACTTGAGATCACGCAATGTTTTATCTAGAGCTTCAAATGCTTTTTTATGTGCCATTGTACATTCATCCCATATGATCAAGGAACAATTCTGTAAAATTTTAGCTGAATCTGATCCTCGTTCTATATGGCAAATTGGAATAGAATCTTTTATTAATGATAATGGCAATTTGAATGTGGAGTGAGCTGTTCTACCACCAGGAAGAAAGGTTGCTGCAATACCTGATGATGCCACAGCTACAGCTATTTTTCCTTCTGACCTTACTTTTGCAAGAATTAACTTAGTAACAAATGTCTTTTCTGTTCCTCCTGGTGCATCAAGGAATATAAGGCCACCTTGCTGATCTTCAATAGTATTAACTACAGTTCGAAAAACATGAATTTGCTCACTATTTAGTTTTGCAATACCGTCCCGAACAATTGATGCTTTCTCATGTGGTTGATAGCTAATTTCACGTGTCCAAGCAGTAACAATAGGATGTGTATTAGATCTATCAGGTGAGGTAAGACCCAAATCTGTCAGTGTTCTACCATTCATCTTATATGGAATATCTTCAATATGAACCAGAGCAGTATTGAAGATTTTGTCTGTAAAAGTTATACCAGCCCCAGGATGTTGATTGCGTTCCCTAAGGAAATCTTCACTTAATGCTTCTTTGTGTGTATGCCAAAGTCGTGTTGGATAAGATACTGCACAGGTAGTTAACATGATAGCAAACAAATGTCTCAAATTATGTGCCAAGGCAGATGTAGATGCTTCCTGTAATGTAGCATCCCAGTGGTTATCATCATCAAGCAGTCCATGTGCAGCACATGCATCTCTGAATGTATTCATAATTTGACCATTAATATTTTTAGATCATTAAAGTTCTGTGGACCTCTAACATAATGTAGAAGCAGTCTCAAACAGAAGCATTCAAAATGATTTGGATGCACGGTGTATACCCTGCCCAAAACTTCAGTTTTTTTAACACACGGGTAGCCTTGAACTGACCTACCCTGTAAGCGTCGCTTGAATATTTTATTATGAGTGTCCCATGTATAATACGCGGGAATTTCAGCATACAGAAGTGTACGTGCGAAAGCGTCTGTTTTACACAAATTGAAAAACGCTGTTAAAATAGTTGGAGGTGGATGTGCAACTCTATCAGCTGCGTTATTTTCAGTGAAGTAAACCCGCTGTCCATTTTCTAGATGCACTGCGAGGTGAATAACTGTGGGATGATGCGCATGTATGTGGAAGTTAAGTATTCTCCAAATGGCTTCATTAGTGGAAATATAACGGCCGGTTTCATATCTCTTAATTTCATCATGAGCATTATTTTCCAATGTGAAGACAGCTTGATCCCTGCCTTCATTTACATATTTACAAATGTACTTAATTGATTTTACACTATTACAATATTCGACATTGATATGTGGATTAAAAATCTTACAAAGGGGTTTATTGTATGGTACAACCCATCGGTTGTCTACATGAAACGTTGCATTCCCAGGGAGGGTAACTGTTGTTTCAAAGCCTCCAGCATCAGTAGGTAATCGTCGATATAATGGGTAACCATTTTGATCGGACCGAGTTTCATTTAAAAATTTCTTTGGATATCTCTTAGAGCATTTTCCTTCTTTGAGACATGGTGCAGAGCTGTTTAATGTTCCACATGGTCCATGAATCATGTTGTGTCTAGATATGATGTAAAACTGGATCTGTTACAGGATCAGGAATTTCTGCACTGATAACAGAGTCTATGTCAGAGGATCTCAATTTTTGCTGAAGCCAAACCAGACAATGAGCATGTGGCAATCCTCTTTTCTGCCACTCAACAGTGTACATATATGCTACAACCACTCCGAAAATGTTTCCTTTTGTAAGTAAATCCATAAGGACACGTAGCTTTAGATGAAAAACTCTTGCTATGAGGTCATGCCGATCATGTGGTTGTTGATATGGAAGGAGTTCATTCACAATCTCTGGCCATTTGGGATTGCAGGTAAAAGTTATTAATAAATCAGCAGTTCCATGTTTTCTCACATAGACCAATGCATCTTGTGTGCATTCATGCATATATCGTGGTCCCCCAGTAAATGTTGCTGGTAGTATGGTCAAACGGCCCACATTTTCAATGTTGCCATCAATATTTACAGAATCTCCTAAGTGAATGTAATCAGCAACTCTTAGCTCCCTCTGATGAGTTTTAATGTAGATAAGCCTCTCATGCTCTATTTTAGCATACATGTCAACTATGTATTGTTGGAATAGGTTCCTACATTTAATCAGAATATTAAAACTGTCGTCACGGACCATAATTCGGAATGCGTAGAAAGCATTAGCTGATATTTTTTTTCCTATTACTAACTCTTTATTTTGAGGATTTGTCTGCCATACAAAGAAATTATAACCTTCTTGACCTGTCCAATGAATGATTGGGTACTGTAAAGCATCATATGCCCAATGTGTTACAGCAATACGCTGTAGTTGATGGTTTCTGCAATGCAAAATGATATCTCGCTGATGAAATTCTTGACCGACTATTACAACAGCAACCTCAGGTGCATCTGGAACATTGAAACAACGTTTATGTTCTTGTCTTGGAGTTTTATCAGCATGTATAACTACTTTGAAATCATCACATGGAGCATGCTCCATAGCCATCTTGAAGTTTTTGATAAAGTTATTTTCTCGGTGAAGCATATTTTGCAAATCAAGAACAATGTCAAACTTTGTTTTGGGAGCATAATTACATCTTGTCGTAGCTTCTTGCTGATCATCATCCATGAAATATATTTGAAGATACTGTGGATTTCCAGTATCGATGGGAAGCAAAGAACCAAGTCTATGAGAAATCTGCCCACAAACTTTAAATGTCGGCATGTAGGCTCCTTTACGTATTTGTTCAGCACCGAAGCTTGTCATACTGAAGCAGTTATTGTAACTCCGGATGTTGTTCAAGAAATGTGTTGAGTTAATTGAATTGTTATCAATAAGTGAGCGTAATGGTTCAGGAGGTATACCTAAATCTGGAAGAATAACTTTTCCACCAGAACAACAGATACCTGGTGATTCCCGATTCCATTTCTTTGCTTTGCATTGTCTGCAAGGTGTCCCATTACTCAATGTGCCAATTTGAACATCTGAGCGTAATTGATAAGTACGTGTAGCCTCATATGTACGTCCTTCGTGCAACCAGAAAGATGATTTAGGAGCAGTTGTGCGTAATGTGTGTCTCTGCATTGCTTCTAATATAGCCTGTCTGTTTGCGCAACCCTAAGTTCCACATATGTGTTTATATCCGTAGGTTGCGACTGGTCCGCCTCATATAAGTCTGGGTCAAAAGTAACTTGATGTGACCCATAGTCCTGATTTGCATTTTCGTTCAAGGAAGTACCAGAAGTGTCTTCCTGAGACTGTTCATAATGTTCCCATTGTCGACTTCTTTTTCTGGTTGCAACTGCTGTTGTATTACGACTAAGGGAAGTCTTTTTTGGTGGCATATTTTATAAAAGATTGTATTGTGTAAAAAGTGAAAAATTGTTATATACTCAACTAATGAGTTCTATGGTCTTGATGTTTGACTTTTGATATTTGATTGCCTTTTCAACTGAAAAAGAAAAAACTGACAGAATTAAGTTTATGTTTTTATTGCCCCCCTCTTCTACCGACGAAAGAAATAAACTCAACGTTTCCAGTAATGAACGAAATGTATGAGTCTACCACATTATGAATCGATGTAGATAATATATGAGGGGAGTAAAGTTTATGTAAATGCAAACATCGGACTGTATTTTGGAAACGAAATAAACCAGTAATGATGTATATTTATTTGTTATTTATTGCGGACAAAAATGGAAATAATCATTGTTCTTGTAGTGGCCAATTTTTGTTGAAAAAAAAAACATTGCTGTGGATGTTTCCAATACCCCGGTTTTGGGGAAGTTATAATCGCCCCCCGGCAAACAGAAGGACCCAAATATGTAAACTGTGCAAAACTGGGCGGGCAAAAATGAGGGACTTAGTTGTGCAAGCCGATTTATCCTAAATTTTTTGTAGGTTTCCTATGAGTTTTCTATTGTATTCGAAAGAGTAAGGAGTAAACTTAATGTGCCAAAGGGGAAAAAAGTATTTGTACACGTGAAAAATAAAGTTTTCTGGGTCTATTTCCGAGTTAATTAGTAAAGTGAAGTGCTAAGACATTGTAAAAAAAAACACCTTGTTAGTACAAAACATGAATTAAATAGAGCCAAACCGAATGATAATGGCGTTCGCAAAAACAACAAAGTAAAATTTCGTACATTACGCAATGGAAAATGTGTGTTAAAATCATTGGTAGATGTTCCCTCCAAAAGAAAGGAAGTAAATAAAGAACGGAATAAAAAGTGGAGAAAGAGAGGTCCTACTGCAAACCGGAAAGAATAAAAATGCAACAATATTGAATAACCCCAAGAATCGTACGCTGAAAAATGTAAGTATGTGTATTTCATGTTAGTATTAAAATTTATAGTTTTTATTTATGTAGTTTGGTAGGGTAAAGTAATTACCCAGATATAGTTTTTGTATTATCTCCTGGTGTTATTGTTGTTATTATTATTATTATTATTATTATTATTATTATTATTATTATTATTATTATTATTATTATTTTCTTAAGTAATTGTGTATTTGTTTTGGTTGATTGGTTCTTGTTGTTGTTTTATTATTTTGGTATATTTTATTTTGTGTAAGCGATCCGTTGCAGACGATGTGTTTTTGAAGTAAACCTGTTTGTCTGCATTGTGGTCGTAGTCGGTTTCTTCCCATTCGAATGTCGTCTGCTGACATTCAGATAGGCTTTGTATCAATGGTTTAATGAAACTTCCACCAAGGGGAAAAAAGTAATAAATTGCAAAAAAATAATAAATAAATAACCACTGATGTAATAAGTAACCCGTCTCCTGAGTATGAATTCCGAAATTAGTGGAAACATAGCATAATATAAAAGTAAAAAATTAAAAAAAAGAAGTCGTATTATCGTCTGACAGCGAGGAATGCGGGTGTCGCCCGATCCGTCGCCCGATCCATGGCTAACGTGTAGTAACGTAAACCGGCCCCCAAGAAAAAGAACAAAAAGGGAAGTCCATGTACGTGAATATCGCCGCATATAAAACTCTATTTACCTGAATGTCGTCTGGTAAGTGGTACGGTGAAAAAGTAAAGGAACGTGGCACAAATAGAGTTGGATACACAAGTAAGAGTCGTAGAGTCGTAGAGTGATAGAGTGTAAGTAAAACCTGGAATATCAGGTTGTTTCGTTTCGTTTTAATAATGGAAAGAGCAGAAAAGGGAAAGAAAAGAAAGAAAGAAGGAAAGACCGAAAGGAAAGATTATAAAGGAAGTTTGGTAAGAAATAGCTTTACAAAAGTGAAATATCGTGTAGACTGAAAACATAGGAAAGTAGTCCCCCCACCACCATCAGCACAACAAAAGAAAATGAAAATGAAAATGTAACGATGTTAAACATGCCGTCCCGTAAATCGCAGTTCTGATTTTTAGAAAACCCTACCAACGCGAGTCTAAAGTTAATGGAAGTCGAGTAATCGAAGTAATGTGTTCGGTAATGCAATTCAAGATAACGTATAGCGTTTAGTTTGTGTTTATGTTTAAGGAAAGAAAGAGAAACATAGGGAAGTACCCCCACCACCATCACCAAAAAAGCGAAAAAGACAACGAAAGGTAAGAAAGAAAGAAAGAAAAAAAGAACGAAAGGAAAGAGCAAAACGGAAGTTGTGTTTGTGAAAGTAAGTTTGGTGCGTTTCACGTAAATGTCAATCCAGGTTTTCATAAAACTCTAACCACGCGGGTTATAACGAAAACGAAGTAATGTAATTGTGAATTCAATTCCAGGTAACGGATTGTGTTCTGTTTTAATCTAATTTTATTATAATAAATGCTTTATAAATTGTGTTTATGTTTTATGCTAACAAATGGCAAAGTAAGCGTGGTTCGTTTCAGCGTAAGTCCAGTCCAGTTTTTAGATAAATTCTAACCGGTGGTCGGTTTTAAATGTCTCCTGTGAACGGTCTGGAACGGTGTAAGTGAGTGGCGGTGGAAGGATGAATTTATTAGAGAGAGAGTATACTTTACTACTTCCATTAAATGTAACCGATTTTTACAGTGGACTCTCACCAGACAGAATATAGGAAACTGATCAGCGAGATACTGGATAGGTAATAAGCCTATAACATACGGCAGATGTCGTGATTCAGTTTGTGAATGATACGGCTGCACCAAATGTATACAGGTGCAGTCCTATAAAGGTCAAAGTCGGAGGGGAAAAATGAGTTCATTTTATTTATATAGAGATAATATCTTTTATGTCGACATTAGATTTGAGAAGGCCCATAGCCTCTAAATCTAAAATCAACGCATTAGCAAGGCTGGCTCCAAGGTTCGAAGAAATATCACCCTGATTAATTCCATAGTATATCGAGGGATTTTGATAAGACTGTAAGGGCCTGTGGGATGTCTCTCTGGCTCAAAGTATTCAACTTCTGTTGAATCACTATTAGGACTGGAGTGGGAAAGGACAGCATCCTCATCATCAGATGCTGACACATCATTAGATGATGAACATAATCTCTTTTGTTGTTCTAATCTTTCTGTTTTCTTTTTACATTTTTTTCTGTCAGCTTTGTCGATTGGACCAAGCTGGAAAGTACCCTTGGGTCCATTTTTAGCTCTCTGATCTTTTAAATATTCCCTCTCTTCCACTGGAACCTGAAATATAAAATGTTATATTTTGTACAAACAAATTAATATCAAAATATTATTTCATATGGAAATGGTAGTAATTGCTTTGACAAGTTTTTAAACAGTAAATGCAAGCATGGAAATCCATTTAATTTAAAATTTACATGACTTTGTTAATAAAACATACTTAAAAAATAAAACAGAAAATAATCTTACCTTCTTTTCCAAAGGACAGGTACAAAGTATGTGCTTAGTCTGGCAATGTTCCTTGTTGCACTTAACATTTTTGTCATCACAGCTTAAAATGGGTAGTTTGCATGTACAAGAAGCAATGTCAAACAGCGTATCTAGCTTTTCCTGGAAAAGTTTTTCTTGGAATGCTGATAAAGATTTTCAATTTATCTGTTTTGCTTTCTGGAAACATAAGATCTTCACTTTATTCACAATAGACTTTTCATTTATTAAAGGTAAACGAGGGTTAAATGCATTCCAAATGCCAATTATGTCCTTTGCTATTATTTTAGAAATATCTACCTCTGTTAAGTCTGGATATGTATTTAAAAGGAAATAGCTGTATTGGATGACTTGGCGAAAAATGGGTGGTTTTGTTTTATCTAATGGGGCAGGTGGACCTGAAAATTTTCTTGCATCTTTACTGCGAGTACAAATTGTTGTGCGTCTTTTTCCAACCATTTTTATTGAAATATCTTAAAAGAAAATATATTGTAGTAGGATATCAGACATTATACACATTTACTGAATATTACGAAATTAAAATTGAACATAATGAAGTAACATAAAATCCAACGATCTTACTTATTTTTGTGCGATTTATTTGGTAAATGATGAGAAAATAGTAAAATGAATAAATTTATTTATTTAAAATAATTAAGTATTTTTAGTAATGAAAACTACATTTTCTTAAAATATACAGAATAAATCTGTAAATTTTTTACAATAAATGAGAAACAATAAATTTTAAATAAATAGTTACAGCCTCTAATTTTACTTACCACGAGGTTAAACTTAGACAAGGTCAGTTTTTCATGTAGGAAAAAACTGAAACACCATTGGAGAAAAAAAATTAAAATTGCCTTAGTCTAGAAGGAATTCCTTTTCATTGACTAACGTCAGAACTTTGAATTTTAAACAATGAAAAACAACTTTTAAATAAAAAATTACAACCTCTTTTTTTAAGTAATTAAGTCAGCAATATTAACTTATAATAAAATTACATTGTGTCACATATAGGGGGTAATTTCGTGGTGAAGGTGCCTACTTTCGGCTTGTCTTCCCACGAGGTTAAACATTGAAAATATACGGAAAAAAAATTAAAACAGAAATATTTAAAAATTTTCTTTAAAATAATTAAGTCTATTTAAAATTTTTAAAAATACATGTAATTAGAATGTTGTGCAAGTTATATATAAACAGAAAACTGAATGAATCCACGTGGAAATCACTGTGAATGTACACAACAATTATTAATGAAAAAAGTGTCTTTATTTACTTACGTTTTCAGTTAAATGCCTTGAAAACCAAACGAAAACTCTCGCTATTTTTACTTGAAAACAATTTACAAGTTTTTCTTAAATATGCATATAAAAATATTAATTTAAAAATGAAATGTATTGAAAGGTTTTACACGTGTTTGAACGGCAATATTTAGACGTAATATAAACAATATCAAAGGGAGATAATTCCGTATCGCGAGAATTTCACCGTTTTTTTTTTAAATTGGAATTTGTATTTTAAAATAAATATTTTATAGTATATCATTTTTTTTATTAACTATTATTCTATTTTTAGAAGACGAGCATGAATATTTCTTATAAAACATATAGTTTTACATCTAAATATTGCATTTATTTGTTTTAATGCCTAGTCTAAATTTTACCGGCTGACATCGTTTGATAACATTGTTATCGTAGTAGAATCGTAAATGATTTCCTCATTTAAAGTCATTTCCTCAAATATAAACACAAATTAAGGGAAAAAGATATTATGTGGTCATGTTTTTCTGGTAAATTGCAACTTTCCCAACCCTCGGCCTGTTACCATTCCAAAATCGACCTACCCTACTGGATATATCGCCATTTATATATATATATATATATATATATATATATATATATATATATATATATATATATATATATAAATATATATATATGTGTGTGTGTATGTATTTATATTGATATATATATATATATATATATATATATATATGTGTGTGTATTATATTAATATATATATATATATGTATTATATTGACATATGTGTAACACATTGACGTATGTACATGTAAGATATTGATATATATATATATATTTTATTTTCATAGGAAAACTACAACTAGAGCCGGCGTCGATTATTATTATTATTATTATTATTATTATTATTATTATTATTATTATTATTATTTTGCAAGTGAACTTCAGAAAAAGAAACAAGTTGAATGATCCTTTTTCAACGGAAGAAAGACAATAAAAAAGATGATCAGCTGCTAAATCCGACCTCATATCAATCTTGTCGGAGAAAGCGGCTAAAACTGCGTCGCAGGACTTTGGTGGATGTTCTAGCCGAACCATCTAGGACTGCACTTGTAACTGTGTGGACACTACGGTCTTCTTCATGTTTCATCTAAACTGAGGAAGATCAGGTCATCACTAAACGTTATGTCATTTTAAACTTTAATTGGAGCGATTATCCGCTATTACATATGTGTGCCGATCATAGCTCGTATGGTCTAGGTATTTATCAGCACCCACATGTAATAAAATTAAAACAAAAAAAAAGATTTAACGAAAAAAAATTATTAAAAAATAAATTAACAAGAAAAAAAAAACAAAAGAAAAGGTTACCATGTTTGAAGGGCAGCAACTCGCTAATAAATTGTCTCCCTTAGATCTTAAAGATCGTAATTCTTAATGTATTGTTTTGAAATGGTTTGTTTAATATATTTTTTATATGTATATGTGTTTCGGTCAACAAACTCAAAGAATAAATAAAAACTTTACCAGAATCCAGACAGCCAGTTCTTCAGTGAGATTCTTGTTTTTACGGCGTTATGTGGAAGCCGGAATTCGGACGTTGGTTGCTTCTTTTTGCATCCCAAAAATATGTCACGAACTTGTTTTTACGGCATGTGGAAGCCGGAATTCGGACGTTGGTTGCCTCTTTTTGCATCCCAAAATATGTCACGAACTTGTTTTTACGGCATTATGTGGAAGCCGGAATTCGGACGTTGGTTGCCTCTGTTTGCATCCCAAAATATGTCACGAACTTGTTTTTACGGCCTTATGTGGGAGCCGGAATTCGGACGTTGGTTGCCTCTTTTGCATCCCAAAATATATCACGAACTGACTTTACCCACCAATAGCGTTTCTTTTATATGAGTTTTAAAAGGAACTTCCTGGAACCTTCCAGAGACTCAAAAAAGGAGCAAAAAGGCGTTCTACGCCCTTTTATATTTATAGACGCCGATTATTATTTATTTTTATGAATAACGACATTCTAGAAACGTCTTTATGTTTTAATTAATATATCGATAAACATATTTATATATTATAAGATATATTTATATATTTCTTAATCCAATCATAGGAGAGAATATGTTCTCCTATGACACTCCCCCCCCCTTCAAGGTAAAAGTTTTGATATCTAGATATCAAAACTTTTAATTTCACAAGGCTGGCTATGGTCTGGTACCTGGAAAAAATGAATGTGAAAGCAAACAAAGAAAATGTCAATATCAATAAATATACAAGGTACTGAGAGTTTTTAGTCAATGTTCGTTCTTCTTCTTTTTGTGAGAAATATGGGTAATAGTATTACAATAGATGAATATGTATTTGTACAGTTTGTTAATTTGTATATTTTTTATGTTAGATATGTAATACTTGAGTGTGTTAATTTATTATATTTTTTAATGTTTTTTTGTGGGTGTGTGAAAAGAAACAAGGTTATGCTCTAGATAGAGCATCGGCGATAATGTTGTCGCTACCTTTTATATGTTTGATTATAATATTGTACTCTTGTAAAAGAAGAGTCCATCTCGTTAGTCTTTGGTTCTTATTAATCATTTTGTTTAAGAAAGTCAGTGGGTTGTGATCAGTGCGAACTAAAACAGGCTGCACAGTCACATTAATGTAAAAGTCAAAATGCTATATAGCTGATAGTAAAGCCAAGCACTCTTTTTCAATGGTGGAATAATTTTTTTGGTAGACATTGAATTTTTTTGAAAAATAACCAATAGCTTTTTCAAAGCTATGCTCATCTTCTTGAGTGAGAATTCCACCCATACCCACATCACTGGCATCAACCTGTAATTTAAATTATTTGGTGAAATCCGGTGTTGATAAGGCTGGACTTTCAATAAGAGTTGATTTTATATTATTGAAAGCATTATGGCAGGAATCAGTCCAATTATATTTTGTAGCCTTTTTTAAAAGATTGGTGAGTGGACTTGCTATTGTAGAAAAGTTTTTTGCAGAATCTCCTATAAAATCCTGCCATACCTAGAAATCTCATAAGTTGTTTTTTATTGGTTGGGGCAGGGTATTTTTTAATAGCGTTCACTTTTGCTGAGATGGGTTTCACTTGTCCCTGACCCACAATATGCCCCAAGTAATCGACTTTTGCCTGGCAGAAATCAGTTTTGTTGAGATTGATACACAGGTTGTTAGTTTGTAATTTTCTGAAAAATTGGGTTAAAATTTTTAAATGTTCCTCCCATGTATTGCTGTGAACGATCACATCGTCGATATAAACCTCACATCCGTCAAGATCCTGTAATATGGAATGCATCATTCTTTGGAAAGTTGCTGGTGCATTTTTCATTCCGAACGGCATAACCTTGTATTGGTACAGACCATCTGGTGTGATGAATGCGGAAATATGTTTGGCTTCATTGGTTAAAGGTACTTGCCAATAACCTTTCATCAAGTCAAATTTGCTGACATATTTTGATTTTCCAATTGAATCTATACAATCATCAATTCTAGGAATTGGATAAGCATCAGTCTTGCTGATTTCATTGACTTTACGAAAGTCTGTGACAAATCTGTAAGTTCCATTGGGTTTAGGCACGAGGATGCATGGTGAACTCCACTCACTGTTGCTTGGTTCTATAATGTCGTTTTCCAGCATATATTTAATTTCTTTTCTCAGACTTTGGAGCTTGATGGGATTTAGTCGGTAGAAATGTTGTTTTATGGGCTTTGCATTGCCCACGACGACATTATGTATTGCTGCTGTAGTTTTCCTAGGAACATCTGGAAAAAGATCTTTGAATCTATTGACCAAAGCACATACATCTTTTCTGTTTTCATAAGATAAATGTATAAGTTTGTTGTTTAGATTGTGTAGGATTTCGGAGTTGTTTAATTTACTGTAATGACCTATTTCTATTCTTTAAGAAAAGTTTTTTCAGTGTCCGAAGGTGTTTTGCTTGTGTCAATATCTGAAATAGTTTTCAAAGTAAAAACTGGCCGTGTTGTTGCTGTAGCATTTCTAATTAAGTAAGGTTTTAACATGTTGATGTGGCATAACCTATTTTTCTTTCTCCTATCTGGGGTGTGTATAATGTAATTTACATCATTAATTTTTTCTTTTATGACATATGGTCCAAAATATTTTGCCTGTAAACAATTAGATGGAATTGGTAAGATTACTAGTACTTTATCTCCTATTTGGAAAGTACGGTGTTTACTGTTTTTATCGTATCTAGTTTTCATTCTAGCCTGAGAATTTTGTAAGTTTTCTTGTGCTTGTTGTTCTTTTATAAGATTATTTTGTAATTCTCCTGTGGTGTTTCCATTACGTACAGTGCTAATATCTAAATGTTTATTTTTATTATTTAATTTTTCTAGGTCGTGCGCTATAAATGTTTCTTGTAATGAAGTGTCTTGTAATGAAGTGTTGTGGTTTTCTAGCAGTTGTTTATTTTTTCTAGTTCGAGTGAGTACACATATTGGATATAAGTTGTTATCTTCTTCATTTGTGTCTGTTAAATCTATATTATCTGTAATTATCGGATTTGTCATAACTTTACCGTTTGCTAGATCATTCCCTAAGATTAAGGAGACACCTTTTACTGGTAGGGTGGGAAGAACCCCAATTACAACAAAACCGTTTATGTAGCTAGATTGTAAATATATTTTATGTAGAGGTATTTTTGTAGAATTTAAGTCGATACCTTGTAATAGGACGTATTCTCCCGTGAAGGAAGAATTGGATAGATGTAAAATGTCTTTTTGTAAAAGTGTTTGGGAAGCCCCTGTGTCTCTTAGGATTTGTATAGGAGTAGTGTTTTTAATGTCACCTGTGGAAACGCAGCCGTCGGATAGGAATGGTTTATAAGTTTGCATGATCGAATCTGTATTATTTTTAAATTCATTTGAACTCTGGAGAGACGAGTGAGGGAAAGAATTGATTTTTCTTGTGTTTGCGAATGCGTGGGGTTTGTAGTTTCTATTGGACTCGTTATCTCTTTTTCTTATTCTGCATTCAGATATCAGGTGATTGCGTCTACCACAGTAAGTACATTTAACTATAGAATCAGTTGCGAAAGGGTTTTGTCTGTTATGAATGTTATTATTGCGAGAAAAATTATGAGTTTGAGACCTTATTGAGGATTTATTATAAGAGTAACCATCTAAATGCTTATGGGACAGAATTGTTTTTTCGTAACGTTTTCGTAAAGTTACCTTATGAGTATCTGCGAGTATCGCAGCGTCATTTATGTTTGTAATATCTTCTTCGTCTAGGTACAATTGTGTGTCTTTGTCGACACATCTGCTAAATTCCTCTAATAATATTAGTTGTGTTAATTTCTCAAAGTCGCCATTTACTTTTTTTGCTCTAAGCCATCGATGAAATAAGTCCGTTTTTTGTCTGGCGAATTCAATAAAAGTTTGATTTTCAAATTTTTTAAAATTCCTGAATTTTAACCTGTACTCTTCCGGAATCAATTCGTACGCATTTAGTATGACAGTTTTAATAGTGTCATAATCTGAAGAATCCTCGTTGTCTAATGCAGAATATATATCGGCAGCTCGTCCCCTTAGTCCCGATTGTACAAGTGCTGGCCAATTTTCATACGGCCATCCTAACATTGTTGCTATTTTTTCAAAATGAGGGAAATATTTCTCTACTCTTGCTTCATTAAAATGTGGCACGAGTTTTATATATCGTCCTACGTCGAAGGATGAATTAATTGGTGAGGAATTTATGTTTCTGGATGGCAATTCCAGCTTCATTTTTTCTAATTCTATTCTTTGCAATTCCATTCTTTCATTACTTTCTATTTCTAATTTTTAACTTCTAATTGTAACCGTAGAGTACTGTCCTGTATTTTTGAACTATGAGGGTCTAACAAATTTATTTCTATGAGTTTTGCCTCGATTATATTTTCCATTTCAGCTTTATTCATATTCTGGTTTATATCCAATTCGAAATAATCAGCGATATCTAATAGTTCGGATTTTTTTAACTTAAAGAAGTCTTCTTTTATTGTTTTGGAACCTAAAAAAAAATTCTACCGAGAAAGGCATTTTATGTTATAATTTAATATTTTATATTTAATTAAATTTTTTTAACCGAATATGGAACGCTGTTTCCTTATGTTAACAACTATTTTGAATAATGTAGTTATTTCCGTTAGATTATGTTGGAAAAAAAATTTGAAAGCGTCTGAGTTTCCGATAGTATTTTTGTCTGTTTTTATTTTATTTTTTTTTTATTTAATTTAATTTTTTTTTTTTTGAAATTACGTAATCACTTCGATATAAATTTAACATATATCTATATGTTATATTGTTTGTTAATTTTATTTTTTATTTTTATTTTTTATTTTTTGTGCATTTGTTTGACACGGTGAAAATATTTTTATTTTTTTATTTTGATAATATAGTTATCTCCCTTGCATTTGGTTATAAAATAGTACAATGTCATTCAGTAGACATTTTAATTTTTTTTTGAATTCTGGCGGCTTTTTGGCCAGATTGTTTTATTTTTATATTTGAAATATTTTCAAATGTTATTTACTTTGTTATTTATCTGAAATTACGTAAGCAAATCAATTTTTTTAATTATTTTTTTATATAAATTTATATATATATGTATATATTTTGTTTTATTTATTTATTTTTTTTTAACTATCGTTAGACCAATGTATATATATATATATATATATATATATATATATGTATATATATATATATTTTTTAATAGCGCACAGCTAATAATAAATATTATGTCATTATCTCAGTAAAGAAAGAAAGAACGAATATTTTTATTATTATTTAGTTTGATATAAATTTTCCTTTTGTATATATATTCATCGGAAGATTGTTGACTAACTTAATAAATGGATTTTTTTGTTTTTACGAGCCCCCATTTATTACATATGTGTGCCGATCATAGCTCGTATGGTCTAGGGATTTATCAGCACCCACATGTAATAAAAGTAAAACAAAAGAAAAAGATTTAACAAAAAAGAAATTTATTAAAAAATAAATTAACAAGAAAAAAAACAAAAGAAAAGGTTACCATGTTTGAAGGGCAACAACTCGATAATAAATTGTCTCCCTTAGATCATAAAGATCGTAATTCTTAATGTATTGTTTTTAAATGGTTTGTTTAGTGTATTTTTATATGTATATGTGTTTCGGTCAACAAACTCAAAGAATAAATAAAAACTTTACCAGAATCCAGACAGCCAGTTCTTCAGTGAGATTCTTGTTTTTACGGCCTTATGTGGAAGCCGGAATTCGGACGTTGGTTGCCTCTTTTTGCATCCCAAAATATGTCACGAACTTGTTTTTACGGCCTTAAGTGGAAGCCGGAATTCGGACGTTGGTTGCCTCTGTTTGCATCCCAAAATATGTCACGAACTTGTATTTACGGCCTTATGTGGAAGCCGGAATTCGGACGTTGGTTGCCTCTATTTGCATCCCAAAATATGTCACGAACTTGTTTTTACGGCCTTGTGTGGGAGCCGGAATTCGGACGTTGGTTGTCTCTTTTGCATCCCAAAATATATCACGAACTGACTTTAACAACCAATAGCGTTTCTTTTATATGAGTTTTAAAAGGAACTTCCTGGAACCTTCCAGAGACTCATAAAAGGAGCAAAAAGGCGTTCTACGCCTTTTTATATTTATAGACGCCGATTATTATTTATTTATATGAATAACGACATTCTGGAAACATCTTAATGTTTTAATTAATATATCAATAAACATATTTATATATTATAAGAAATATTTATATATTTCTTAATCCAATCATAGGAGAGAACATGTTCTCCTATGACACCGCGCAGAAACAGTATTGCCAGACATATAAAATTAACAGTTTCTTTGATTTGATAGGGGCGCGTTAAAAATGCATGTTTCTGTTAAGAGCACAATTGAAGTATGATACTTGACTTTTACATTTAAACCTATTCAAGCCGTTATATATAAAAATAAGTTTATAAAAACAGTAACTTCTCTAGAGTGCAGACCACAATGCATTGTAAACTATGCCACTAGAGCATGAAATCAATCTATTTGATCGAAAATGATTTTATTGGTGGCAATAACACTTTGGAGTATGAAACATTCGTTGATCATCATTCAATCCCGAGCAATCAATGGGAAATAAATATATATATATATATATATATATATATATATATATATATATATATATATATTGTTGTAGACCCGCACTAGGGATTACAAATGAAAGAAACCACAAGTAGTGTAAAGTGTATCAAATACAATATGCATTTTTCATAAAGGATACAGGAGCTACTAAAATGGTATGAGAGAAACGTGTCCGTAGCATGCGGTTAAACATGGCATGAATGTCTCCATTTAGTCTCTGAAACCAGTGGTATTCATAGGATTGGTTGATTCCACTTAGTTCTCAAATTGGGGTGATTTGTACCCCACAACATATATATATATATATATATATATATATATATATATATATATATATATATATATATATATATATATATATATATATATATATAATGGATGAATGACAAAAGTCTATATTCCAAATTTCATGGTGTTGATCAGTTTACAATTTGATTCTAGTTGAAACAGACAATGCTTGACAGTATCTGTTTCGTAGCACAAAATGAATAACTTAATTATTATATCAATCAGTGAATCTGTTTTGCCCTTAACTCATCATAAGAATTAGTAAGAATAAATCTACCAAAAGGAAATAAATAGACATGATTAAAAACCAAAAATTAGAAAAGAAGCAGCAAATACCTTATAGCTTGCGTACATTACGCCAGCGAATGAGTTTGTGCTACGAAACAGATGCTCTCGTGAGTTATAAATGTCAACTGAATTGAAGGAATAAATTGTAAGATGGTCAACATCATAAAATTTAGAATAAAGACATTTGTCATTCATTCATTGTATGCTCTGTAATTGCATTGAGTTTTTAAATAGGGATTGGTATATATAAAAACGAAATATAAGTGAATAAAGAATATTTCAACAGAAATATATATATTTGTTGGTAACATTGAATGGAAATCACATCTGACGAGTTGGTGAGAATGGAGATTCTTACGAAAGCATAAAATTATAAAATTGCCATCACATTAACGAAACGGCTGTAAGTAAGAGATCGAGGTTGAAATAAACATGAGTTATAAAAAAGAAAAAACGTAAGTCTTTGAATTCTGACAACGTTTTGTACTATATATATATATATATATATATGTTTGTTTGTTTTTTTGTTAGCGATACTCTTTGAACGAATTCAATTATTTATACGAAAGTGCATTTTTACCTAAATGCGAGTTGGGAATAATTTTCCCTTTGACCAATTTGGTAGCCCCTAAATAGGGAGCGGCATATATATATATATATATATATATATATATATATATATATATATATATATATATATATATATATATAATTTTTAAAATATAAATATCAACGTGGATGAATCTAACTATATCCAGCCACTCTGATGAGTCGTAGACGACGAAACACGTGTCAGTGGATAATTATATGTTAAAAATCATATATATATATATATATATATATATATATATATATATATATATATATATATTCTGAGAAATATCGAAAGATTAGTCGAAAATTATGTGCTTTTGAAGGAAACATTCTTGGTTTTTTTTCCAAAAGACCTTTTGTGTTTCTACACATAGGAAATAAATATAAAAACGATATAAACATTTATATATTTTTCGTATTGATTTTTTATTCATACATATATATATATATATATATATATATATATATATATATATATATATATATGTATGTATATATATGTATATATATGTAGTGAAGTGGATAAACAAGGCGTATTATTATGTTATAAATTACTTATGGCATTGGTTTTAGAAATGATAAAAGTTCACTCACATTGAGGATTTCTATGATGTATTTTTTAGTATTTCATGATGGTAAAAAAGAAGTCAACTAAAAATGATTGCATACATTTTGCAAAGCAACGCTAATATGAATGTCATGCCAGCGGTGATAAATTGCTTTTTTTTTTTTTGGTCCTGAGTACATGATGTTAAATTGAAGATAATGTTTTGAGATGGGTTTTGAGAGGCAGGGTAGCTTAGGTGCGTGTACGCCAAGGAGATAACGGGCCAAATAACCGATCGGCCATGTAATTGGGTAGGAATCTGATAACATAAAAAGGCTCCATTATTAACCGGGAAAAACAGATCTTTGACTAGAAGTGTACTAGCAACAAAAGAGAGAAAGAAACACATTCTTTTTTTTACGAGAAACAACGGCATTTATATAGAATTTAACAAACGATAACAATGGCAAAATAGAAAGAGATTATCTGCCCTTTGTAATTGACTTACGTCAGATCAATATGATTAAAGGCTAATATATATATATATATATATATATACATATAATTATATATATATATATAACTACTTAATTTGTTCACATAAAATTAATATACGAAAGTATAGATTTATGCGTAAACTTCAAAAGTGCTCAATACGTAGGTAGAGCTAGTTAGTAATTTATAAAATATATACGGCGATTAAGCTACACTGAATATTCCGCGTTTCATCCACTCTAGGACTCTTCAAGCTTATACGCGAATTCTGTGGTTGTTTCTCGTTTTTATATGGCAACGGAAGTCATGTCTGGTTTTATTAGCAATGACCCAATTCATTCGGCTACCGTAAACCGGGAGAAATACAGTCGAAATTACACATTCATTCTTTTTTTTTAATGCTTTTCATGTCAGTAAGAGTGATCTAATCATTATATGACGATCTGCGCATATGAGCTAAGTTGATCGACTTATATCAACTGAAAGTGTTCAACGATAAGAAACGAGTTTCTTAAACGGGGTGACCTAATTATTTATTATAATAATTATTAAATAGTTACAGACACTAGTGGCTCATCCTTTCAGGGGTCATCAGTGCAGGGTGTCACGATTAACACCGGTCGAGAGATTGGAACCCGGCAACAGAAATCATGTTTGGCTCCATTAGATATGATCCAATCCATTCGACTACCGTCAACCGCGAGAAAGTTAAGATTTAAACATATGACGAGTTAAGTTAAGATTTAAACATATATATATATATATATAGTGTTGGCAAAAAGAAAGTCCGCACTCACAATTTTTTCAAAAACAGCAAATTTAAGTTAAATTTAATGTAACTATTTAAAAAAAACATATACCTCGTTTTAATCGCCTTTTCTTTCTCTATAATTTTACCTGTTCATATTTGACTTTTAAATATTCTATTATTCACGTCAATTAAAAAAAAAATAACTTCAAATTGACGAGGCAAAACGAAAATCCGCAGCAAAAATTTCGCTTAAAACCAACTTAAATTATCGCCCCTAAATCAGTTTAAAATATTCACAAACAGGCAACAAAGCATCTTTAACTATAATTGTTGTTGTTCCAGGTTATACAACGTAACATTTAGTCCATATGACAGAACTTTCCCTTTGTGACCGTCAGGAGCTCATTAATCTCCATCTTCCTGGATTATCCAAGCGAGAAATCGGCCGCAAATTGAAATGTGATGAGAAAGTGATACGAAAGACTGTGCAAAAGCACCAAAACACTGGCAATGTTCGTGATGCCCCTAAATCTGGTCTTACTACAGTTACTTCTAACAGGGAAGATAATGCTATCAAGATCCGCAGCCTAAGAAACAGATTTGAAACGGCTCCTTAGATCCAACAACAGTGCAATCTTCTTAAAAAGTGCTCTCTTTCTAACGTCAAAAACAGATTAAAGGAATT
This sequence comes from Euprymna scolopes, assembly GCF_053919585.1. Classification (NCBI taxonomy): domain Eukaryota; kingdom Metazoa; phylum Mollusca; class Cephalopoda; order Sepiida; family Sepiolidae; genus Euprymna; species Euprymna scolopes. The sequence continues at coordinate 129,525,499 of NC_136488.1, forward strand.
TCATTTGCGAGGATATGTTGCAAGAGGCAGGCCAATGTTTTCTGTAAAAGTGCTTTTTAGCGACGACAGCAAGTTCAATAGGCTAGGCAGTGATGATAGGCAGTAGGTCCGTCGGAAGAAAGACGAAGAATTTTATCCTAGGTGTTCAGTTTCCACGCTGCAAGGTGGTGAAGGTTCAGTTTTTGTGTGGAGATTATTAATACCAATGGACCAATGGTCTAGCGCCTATAGTTCGATTAAAAGGTCGAATTAATTTGACCAATAATATTAATATGTTGACTGAGCATTTTCATACGCTACTTTGGTCGGAATTTGGATGATAATCCCATCTTCGTGCAGGAGAACGCTCCCATTTACACAGCTGGCAAAGTTCCTGGAAGAGTATGATATTCCGTGTTTAGATTGGCCTGCACAATATCCAGACCTCAATCGTATTGAAGAAATGTGGCATTACATCAAGAAACAGCAATGCACTGATAAAATTTCGAATTTTGAAGAACATTGGACAAAAATTAAAGAGGGGTGGGATGCCCTCTCACCGGAGTATTTCTGCAGTCTAATTGAAGGACTTCCCAAAAAATTGAAGGCTGTAAAATTGCAGTAGGGCTACGCTACTAAATATTAACTAGTTCATTGTGCTCCTGTTGTATTTATGTTGCATTAATGTCCTAAATTTACATTTAAAATACAATTTTTCATTGTGAGGACTTTCTTTTTAACGCCTCAATTTGAATTTATTTTTTAAATTGATGTGAGCAATGGAAGATTTCAATTAAAAGTCAAATATGAACAGGTTAAATTATAGAAGAATAAAAGGCCAATCAAATTAGATATAGTTTGTTTAAACAGTTACATTAAAGTTAGCTTAAATTTGCAGTTTTTGAAAGCATTAGATCTGCGAACTTTCTTTTTGCCGCCTATATATATATATATATATATACATATATATATATATATATATATATATATATGTAATCATTTTATGTATATGGCATTATTATGCCATACGTCTTCGATACGATCGAGATCTGAATATATATATATATATATATATATATATATATATATATATATATATATAGTGATCTAATAATGATATGGCGATCTGCAATATATATATATATTATTTTTAAAATATAATCCACTGACACGTGTATCATCGTCTAAAACTCACCAGAGTGTTTGAATCCAGCTTCTGCTACTCTGATGAGTCGTAGACGACGAAACACGTGTCAGTGGATAATAATATTTTAAAAATAATATATATGCCGACGGTACCAAATTGGTCAAAGGGAAAATTATTACCAACTCGCATTTAGGTAAAAATGCACGTTCCCATAAATAACTGAATTCATTTCCAAAAGTATCGTTAACAAAGACAAATAAAAGCATATATATATATATATATATATATATATATATATATATATATATATATATATATATATATATATATATATATATATGCATATATATATATACATATATATTAAAAATAACTCTTTGTCAAACCGAACTACTCTATACAAGTATATTTGGCAACTCAAGAATAGCAATATTCCTTTCAAGTTGAAATGGCAAATAATTGAATCTTGCAAGCCATTTAAACCAGGAGATAAATTCTGTGCACTATGTACAAAAGAGACCCTAAAGATTTTGAAATATGAAGATATAAAAAATGCAACCACCCTATTAAATTCAAGACAGGAACTAATCTTCACATGCAGTCATAAACGTTGGTTTAAATTTAATAAATATAAACCACCTTAAATCATTAAAAATTACTTATTAATAAAAATAGATTACAATTTTTTTTCTGTAATAAATTAAGTTAGACTAATTATCCCCCTTGCATCCTTTAATTAAAGAAAATATGACTAATTATCCCCCTTGCATAATGTAATTATACAAATAACATTAACTTACAATTTCTTTCGAATTATATAGTCACCAACAATGTGTATTTTTTAACATTATTTTATTATTCCGTGTCTAGGTTTTTCATTGAGAATTATGTTTGGATCATTTTAATAATGTTTTTAAATCATTGAAATCGTTTTTACGCGTTTCAGACGTTCTGTGAAGCGTCCTCGTCAGAAATTATTTTCAAATGTGTTTGAGATGTAAAAATGGCATTTTCGTAATTCATTTGAAGTGTTTCCAAGGGGTGGGGGCGTGTAAGTGTCTATTATTCATTGGCATGTTCAATTTTTATTACTCTTTTATTGGGCTTGTCGAGGCCGCTGACATCGGCTGTAGTCACTCGTGTTGTGTTTCTCTCTCTCTCTCGCTTTCTCTTTCTGCTTGTGTTTCCCCTTTTTTCCTTTAGGGTAGGGTGTGTGTGTGTTCGTGTGTGTGTGTTTTCTTTTATTGGTTTGAGAATGTGTGTACTGTTTTATAGTATTATGAGGTTATTTGCTTACCTAGGAAGGTGGCTGTGATCCAAGGTCGTTACTAATGTGTATGTGTGAGGAAGGGGGACCAGCTCTTCTGAATAAGGGTAGGGGTGCTTTCATTCTATTTTGGTATTTATTTTTTGGATTCTTGGATTTTAGTATTGTGATTTTTCGTCTCAGTCTTTTCGGGTATTCCTTATATTATGTTTGTTTAGATAGAGGGGTGTATTTACAAATAGGTATAGGGGATTTTTAATGGTTCTATTTATTTGTCTCCCCATGTGGGTATGACCAGCCCCAAGATGGAGAAGATTTTGTTCCAACGCAATAACAACTTAGTTATAAAGGAAGCAGACAAAGGTAGTGCAGTAGTTATAATGAATAAGAACTTCTATAAAACAAAAATTTTAGAATCACTAGGGAACGAAAATTATTACAAACCAATTAGCTCTAACATAGACGACAAAATAATATCTAAAATACCAAAACTCTGCACAACATACAATAGTACACTAAATAAAAAAGAAAAAGACTTCCTTACAAACTTCACAACAAAAACAAACATCTCCTATGGGCTACCCAAAATACACAAATCTAACCAGGTAAGACATGCTATCAACATACAAAAGTCAGAGTACATAAGCACCCCAAACCCCAACGACCTCACATTCAGACCCATAGTAGCAGGACCATCATTCCCAACAAGCAGACTTAGCAACCTAATAGATATACTATTACAGCCCTTCACAAATCTAGTCAGAACTTTTGTAAGAGATGACACACACTTCCTTAGCTCCCTACCACAAACAGTAGACGATGGGACTATACTAGCCACATTCGATGTTAGCAGCCTATATAGCAATATCCCACACAATCTAGGAAAAGAAGATATCGCATATTGGATTGACAAACATACACAGACTTTACACCCCAGATTCAATAAACAATTCGTGATTGATAGCATCGACATAATCCTCAATAACAACTCCTTCCAATTCAATAACGACAACTACATCCAAATACTTGGCACAGCAATGGGTACTAAAATTGCACCGACATATGCCTCCCTTACACTCGCCTTCCTAGAAAAGACCCTTTATGAAAGGATAGAGCAAAAGTACGGGAACAATATAAAAACACTCTTCATAAAATCTTGGAAAAGATACCTAGACGACGGCTTTATTCTCTGGAGAACCTCATGGGGGATATCAAAGAACTCTACACTTTGCTACAATATCTACACCCAAAAATAAACTTCACACTAGAATAAAGCCCCACAGAACTACCTTTCCTAGACATCCTAGTAACAATAAAAACAACAACATAATCACAGACATCTACCACAAACCCACAGACACTCAACAATACCTCCACTTCAAAAGCCACCATCCTAAAAACTGTCTAAAATCAATACCCTACTCCCTAGCACGTAGAGTTAGCACCATAATAACAGACAGACACCTCCGTTCAACTAGACTGAATGAACTACAAATAACACCCACTACCACTAATACAGAAAGGTATTGAACTGGCTGGAAAATTCCAATAGATCAACTAAGAATCCCAAAAGAACACAACAAAGAACAAATTTTAGCATACGTCTCCACACACAACACAAACAACCCAGAACTATTCACACAGATAACAAAAAACCTTATCCTCAATCAGAACGGCAAACTAAACAACATACTTAAAGCAACAAAAATAATAAAAAGCAAACGCCAACCCAAAAATTTAAAACACATCCTAACTTCCTCAAAACTCGTCCCACACACTACAAAATATTTTTCTTCAAATAAACGATTCAAAAACCTGGATATAAATGAAGTTAATGAAATAGGGTTTTAACAAGTTTTGAAAAAAAAGAAAATACTTAAAAAAATCATTTCAGAGCACCTCGGTCACAATTAGAGCCTGCTAACACAATGCAAACACACCTCAAGTTATTTCATCAATAATTAACTTTTTCCCCAAATTTCAGGGTACATTTAAAAAGTATGTTTTGTTTTTCAAAACAACAAAAGATCATTAAAATTTCAATCCAAAATTTAAAAATTATTTCAAGTATTTGGTCCATTATTAAAATCAATTTTACTTCAAAATCATAGAAAATTCATTTTGAATCAATTTACCCTGCACAATAAAATTCAGAGATATCCCAAATTTATTTATTTCGTAATTATTAGTTTTAAAATTCAGTGTACATTTAAACTAATTTAGTTTATTCTTAAACATCATTTCTTCTTATAGACCATATCAAGGTCATTTCGAATTCACGTAAATTAACTTTTTTTTCAAAGTAATTAATTTATTATTTAAAAGCAACTCTCTTCCTAAAAGATCATATACAAAGATTACTTCAACAACCGCCACACCTGGGAGTTATATAAGTTAATGATCGGTTCTGCATGTTCGGTCCGGACAGAAAGATGGTGATCTAGAAAGGGAATTCTGGGAATGCATTTCTTTGTATCTCTACGCTCATGGCCAAATCACCACTCGGCTATGTTGTAGAGTGTGTTAGAAACCGTGGCACTGAGATATAATGCCATATATATATATATATATATATATATATATATATATATATATATATATATGTATATATATATATATCCGCCCCTTTATTTACATTGTAGTCGCCCTTATTTGTGACGTATTATTTGTAATGATTAATATATTAGTAATATATTATTTAAGTATTAAAATAACTTTAAAGATCTTTACGTGCATACAAGTAAGTAAACTGAATTTTATGCACGTAAAAATATTTTAAGATATAAAAATTTATATGCATATATATGTATATATATATATATATATATATATATATATATATGTATATATATATATATATATATATTACCTTGATTCAACGCTTCTTTTTCTTATCCCTCTTTTTCCTATATATTGCATCGTTGTGAGCTAACAGGAACTTGTTTACGTATAACTTTTAATTCTTATACCAATATATAGGGCCCAAGCAAAGCCGGACTGAACTGGTAATATATATATATATATATATATATATATATATATATATATATATATATATATATATATATATATATATATATTACCAGTTCAGTCCGGCTTTGCTTGGGCACTATATATTGTTCATATCCTGTCCTATGTTCGAATACCCTAAATGTAAACTTTCAAATGTTTAGACCAGATATTGAGTAATTTGGTAGAGACTGCGGAGGAATTATTTTTAAATTTGACCTCAATTTTGACCCCTTTACATTCATGGTTTTGGTCTCAAATAAAATTAAAAAATTTGATCCATGTCCAAGTAATCTACAATGAAAATTTCGAGTGTTTAGACCCGTAATTGGCGCAGGAATTTGGCAGAAGTTTCGAAGGGCAAATTGTTAAACTTTAAACCCTTGAGGACCAAATTTCTTGTCGAAAACCGATTACAAAGATTTACCCAAATCTCAATAGTCCTTATGTCAAATCTCGAGTCTCTAGACCGAAAATTAACGTAGTTATTTTATAGGAAAATGTACACACACACACACACACACACACACACACATTGTCACTTTATATATATATATATATATATATATATATATATATATATATATATATATATATATATAAGCACGCCACTCAGTGGAACTCAGTCGTAAGATTCGCTTAAAGATGATATTTAAATTCATTACATAGTTATTATTATTATTATAGAGACAATACCCTACTGTTATATAAAACCTGATATAAAGTGGTGAAATCAGCTAAAATCGAAACCGAAACAAATAACTCTACAATCTGATTCCTTAGTCTCTGAGCCCCGCCCATATGCATATATCCTGAGATCTTGTAAGCGGCACAAGGTAGAATAAGTATAAAGACACTGCTGGAAAGTGTGCCGCAAATAAGGTAGGCTCCATCTAATGAGCTAGAAAATTTTGTTACACATGCCAACATGTACAAGTATGTTTATTTCAAGTAGGACATTTAGATTGTTTTTTTTTATTATTGAAAAGAAATATATAAAGGAAACTGATTATAATCTACTTTATGACTATTATGCATGGTATAAGAATTAAAAGTTATACGTAAACAAGTTCCTGTTAGGTCTCAATATTTATTTCCATTATGGTTTTAAATATGAAAAACCGGCTTCGGAGCTCAATTCGTTCAAGGTCTGCAAGGTCGGTTTAGGAAAGTGTGGCCGGGCATTGTTGTGGAGGAAAATTAAGCCATTTCTTTTGACTAATGCTGGGTGTTGTTGTCGAGGTTTCTTTTGAATTTCATTCATGTGTTTACAGTAGTTCTCCGCTATAATAGTTTACCCTGCATTAAAAAAAAACTATAATGCATGAGACTGGTCGCAGACCAAACAATCAGTATGACTTTTTTTTTTGCTGCAAGCCTGCCTTCGGGAAGTGTTGCGGAGCTTCGTCGGCGTCAAACCACTGAGCTGAGCGTCGCCATCATCACAAATCAAAACCCAGTCGATAAACGGGTCGTTCTTGTTGCATAAAGGGGAAGATGACACTTAATAATGGCGTTTCTTTTAGTTGTCGTTAAATTCGTGAAGAACTTATTTATAAAATATATTTTGTCTTTCCAATCTCTCTCAAGTGGTTGGAAGTCGTCGTATAAGGTACGTCCAATTCAGAAGCAAGTTCTCGAACAGTGGTGAGTGGATTATCTTCTACTAAGGCTCTTAATTGATCTTTGTCAACATCCGATTGTAGACCAGTGCGCTCATCAACTTCAAAACTATTATTGCCGCCACGAAATTTCTTAAACCACCATAGTGCTCTGTGTTCAGTAGTGGTTCCTGCGACAAACTCTTCATTGATATCGCAAACTGTTTCAGCAGCTTTTCAGCCTAGTTTAAATTGAAATGAAACAATTGTACGAATTCGCTTTTGTTCGATCTTGTATTCAACGTTCTGAAAAAAAAACATAACAGTATTGTTAAAGCTGAACACTAATAGACTGTCAATAATCTAAACACTCTGAGGGACTATATAACATTTAAGCATGTAATTAATAACAAGGTATTATGGTATCCGTTCGATTCACAGTTACGGATTAATAGGAATTAATAGGGATTAATAGTTGATGTAATGACATACACATCTTGGACCGCATTAAATCCTTAATATGGTCTAAAGCATTCATTTCAATCAACTGCTATAATTTTTTACCCGTCTTTAAATGTCTATATTTGGTAATATTTTCAATTTGTGAAGAGATCTTTAAAAAGATGCAAAATTCACAAGATGTGTCCATTATTATTTTGTCAAACCTCTGTACGCATGTGGTCAATAAAGAAAACATTTATTATAGACTAGAATGCCTGCCGGCTGTAAAATACGCTTAAATCTGATATTTAAACTAATGCTGATTTCATATCTATTATTAAAAGAGACAATACTTTATTTAATACGACCAAAGTGTAGTAAACAACTGGGTGATAAGTAGGACGTCCCCCAGTACGAAAGGGTAAATGCGGTATTTTGTGGAAGAAGATACTAGCTAAGAGAAACTTTTGTTTAGTTATGGAGTGACAAGGATGGCCAACGACCCCCATTTTCCCCCCTTTTGAGTCTTGTGCTTAAGTTTTTTGTTCATGTAAATTTTTGCGTGAATAAAGGATTTAATATCTCAAAGTGTAGTATCTGTTCTGAAGCCTCACGCAAGTTAAGTTAATTGGTCATTGCTCAATGTAGGGGAACCCTTCATACTGAGACAAACCCAATACGTCCAAGGATGGAGTACTGTTGCCACATATGGGCAGGAGCTGCTAGAAAAGACTTGTCCTGCCTTGATAGGGTTCAAAATAGACTTCGTGGCCTGGTGGGAGATGTTCTTTTCTCTTCGCTGCAACCTCTGTCTCACAGAAGAGATGTTGCGAGTTTGTCTCTGCTTTATCGTTATTTTCATGGAAAGTGTTCAACTGAGCTTCAATCTATGGTCCCCCCTCGCCAAACTTTCACAAGAAACACTAGACTAGCTGAAAACATTATCAATAATTTTCTCACTCTTTATCTGTACCTAAACCTAAACATAGATTCCATGATCAAAACTTCTTTCTTAGAACTGCACGCCTGTGGTATTGTCTTCCGTTTTCCTGCTTTCTATAATATGGTTATCTTCAAGTCCAACGTGAACAAATTTCTGATGAGCCGTTCCACTTAAGTTAACAAATTTACCGAACTTCCATTACTGTCGATTACTATATTGTCCTTTTGACTGCTCTACACTCTTTAACCCTTATCCTTGAGTGGCCTATCGGCCTTGATAAGTGGTGACGTTTATGTAAAAAAAACAAAAAAAAACACTACCAATAATTTCCAACACTTTAATCTGTGCCTTAATCTAAATGCAGATTCCATGAACAAAGCTTCTTTGTTAGAACTGCAACTTCCAACTTAGAACTTCCGATTGCCTGCTTTCCAGCTGACCACAATCTGATTGTCTTCAAGTCCAACGTAAACAAGTTCTTCTTGAACCGTCCTCCGAAGTAATCCAATTTACAAAATTCCCACTACTTATGTTTACAATAATCACATTGACTAATGTATACCCATTGACCCTTATCCTCGAGTGGCCTCCGGGCCTTGATAAGTGGTGATTCTTGTGTAAAAAAAAACCTATTTTCTTGGGTAATGCCAGAGTACTCTCTTTTTGCCCTTGTTTTAGGGGAGCTGGGTCCCCCCCCACACACACATTAAAAACGACCTTGTGTCACATTTGCTTTCGTGAGGAAACAAATAATCTTTTTAATGATATTTTAACCAACATCTTACATGGTTTCAAAAGAAGTATGATTATGGTGTCATCAGTTAGAATCGAAACTAAAGCATTTACTTATCAGATAATAACGTTTAGCTATCTAATAATAACTGTATATATACACTTATAGATGAGCTACGACATTGAAATAACCATATTTACGGTAAACTCGTGCAAGCGTCTTTTCTAGATTTAAATAAAATGATTCAATAAATTACATACCAAAAATAGACTCATTTCATTTCTGTTACGTATCCATATTTGAATTATAACGGATATATTTATTCCAAAAAGAATATGAATTAACATCATATCTTTTTGAATATTGTAATAGCTACATGACGTTATAAGAAATCTTACTCTCTTTAAAAACGCTATAACTTTTATGAATTTCCAACAACTTGTCTGTTCTGAAATAAAAGGTAATTATACATTTCCTTGCAAAAAAATATATATTCAAATATTGTACCGGTATTTTATTTTCTTAATTTCATTCATCAAGAAGTCTTACAACAAAGATGAAAAGTTGATGAACACATAACTTGGTTTGTTCCCTTTCTCTTCCTCTCTCTTTCTTTCTCTCTCTCTCTCTCCATATATATATATATATATATATATATATATATATATATATATATATATATGAGTGTGTGTGTATGTGTGTGTGTGTGTGTGTGTGTGTGTGGAAATATTCTTTACTAACATTTTAGCCCGGCGTTGCCCGGGTGTTTGGAGGTGTATGCTGAGCAAAAAAAAAAAAAAAACAAAACAAAAAAAAAACACGGTCAATTTTTTTAAAATTTGACCCCTATTATGACCCCTTAACATTTATTGTTTTGGACTTAAATCAAGTTATTAAGTTAAATCCATGTCCAAGAAACCTATGTGTAAAATTTCAAGTGTTTATACCCAAAATTGGCCGAGGAGTTTGGTAGAGTTCTCAACGGTCAAATCGTTTAACTTTGACCCCTTAACAGCCAAATCTCTGGCCGAAAACCGATCACATAGATTTTCCCAAATCTCAGTATCCTGTCTATCAAGTCTGTAGACTGAAAATTGACAGAGTTATTGCGTAGTCAAATGTACACACACAGACACACACAGGTACACGTTCACTTTATATATATATATATATATATATATATATATATTCACTTATGTATCCTTTTTATAAATAGCAATTCTTTTTTAAGAATCTCAATGTAATTACAGGACAATATCGTGAATGAATGACAAAGGTCTATATTTTAAATTTAATGATATTGACCATCTTACAATTCATTTCTTTCATACAGTTGACACTTACAATTCTTGACAGAGTCTGGTTCGTAATACAAAATCAATGACTTAATTATTATATCAGTTAATCTATTTTTTCCTTAACTCATCAGAAGAAATAGCAACAATCAATCCACAGAAAGGAAATAAAATGCATTCGACATGATTAAAAAATCCGACGATTGGAAGAGAAGATGCAAATACCTTACAGTTTGCTTACATTATACCACTTCAAAAGATGGTCCACATCATGAAGTTTTGTAATATTGACTTTTGCCATACATTTATATATATATATATATATATATATATATATAATGTTAATCGTGTTAATCGTGACACCCTGCACTGATGATTCCCGAAAGGATGAAACACTAGTGTCTGTAAATATTAAATTATTATTGTAAATAATTATATATATATATATATATATATATATATATATATATATATATATATATATATATATATATATATATATATATATATAAAGCTTATGAGGGTGTTTGAAGCATTAAAAAACGATGTTACGTTTTGTATTTAATATTTTTATTGATATTTTTTTTATATTTCAAGCGCTCTTGGTCACAAAAGAGTATCAAAACGACAAAGCAAAAGAGAGCCGTTGAAAAATCTGGAAGATTATAGTGTGGACAGCGTTCATTCCTAGAAATCATGTTCGAAAGAGTTTGAATTAAACGCTATTACGTTGCAACATTTAAAAAAAAATTAAAAATAAATAAAAAAAACAATCTTCTTCCACAAACAGCTAAAATTATCCACGTGAACTTTTTCGAAAATTATTTCTAGGAATGAACGCTGTCCACGCTATAACTTTCCAGTTTTTTCAACGGCTTTGTTTTTCTTTTTAATTTCGATACTTTTTTGTGACCAAGAGCGGAGGTCCGCTTGAAATATAAAAAATAACAAAAATATTAAATGCAAAAAGTAACATCGTTTTTCATGCTTCAAAAAACCTTCATAACCTTTATATCACTATCCTAGAAGCATATGTGGACTTTTAACATTATATATATATATATATATATATATATATATACTAATATATATATACTAATATATATATACTAGTATATATATATACTAGTATATATATATACTAATATATATATATATACATATATATATACTAATATATATATATATATACTAATATATATATATATATATACTAGTATATATACTTATATATATATACTAGTATATATATACTCGTGTATATATATATACTAGTGTATATATATATATATTTATATATATATATATATATATATATATATATATATATATTATATACTAGCTGTACCCTGCCACGCGTTGCAGCGGCTCGATTTGGTGTAATGGAAAAATTTAATAAAAAGAGAAAATGCAATCCACTGCAAAAAGTGAAAAAGAAGGCGAAATGGAAATAAATGGTACTCTTGCAGAATTTGATCTGGATCCTCGGGACTTTCTGTTAATCATTCATGGTTTGGACTTGACCAGCAATCAGTGGATGAAGCCGAACGTAGCAAAAATGTTGAAACGCTAAATGTTTTTGTTTTTGTTGTTATTTTACAAAAATGTGAGTAAGTAATTAATATTTGGTTGATGGTGGGGGGAGGGAGGTTACTATACACAGATTCGAAAAAGTTGTCCAAAAACAAATAAATGAAAGCAAAGGTAAGGTAAGTTACGTTTCTACCTAATTGGATATTGTTTAGTGTTTTTATGTAATGTAAAATGTTTAATCGGCTCAAAAAACAGAAATGGTCGCGAATTCTGTTGAATACGTTAAGTTTTGGAAAGTAAGTTGAAAACTAAAAACTATACAAAACAGTGTCTGAAACTCACCGAATATATGTTACCATGACATAGGCTGGCATAATCGGTGGGTTTCTGACAGTATTTTGTATAGTTTTTTTTTAGTTTTAACTTACTTTCTCTAACTTAAAGTAATCAACAGTGTCCACCACCATTTGTAGCTTTCAAATACCCCGATAAACACTGTTTTTCGAGCCGACTAAACGTTACATTAAATGAAAAGGGTTTGTATCACTAAACACAGATACAAAGAAGTTGTCAAAAAATAAATATATAACAAATAAATGTTATCAAAGGCAAGAAAAGTAAATGTTCTACCTAACTGGATAAGATTTTAGTGTTTTTATGTAATGTATAATCGGTTCAAAAATATTCAATGTTTATCGGTATATCTGAAAAATACAAATGGCGGCAGACTGTATCGAACACGTTAAGTTTGGGAAAATTTGGGGAAAATGAGTTTAAACTAAAAAACTATACAAAATACTGTTAGGAACTCACTCGATATATGTTACCATGACGTAGGCTGGCATATAATCGGTGGTTTTAAACTTTTGCTCGATACAGGTGACGACTTTTAAAAGTCCCTTTTAGTGATTACCTGGTTTGAGGATATTTGTACAACTAAACGGCAAATCTGCTCCAAAAAATCCGGCATTATTTTACTTTAAGACCCGTTTCACGTTCATATATAACGAAATATTTTATTGTAGATTTCGGTGTGCTAAAAACGAATCTGCAACCCGTTTCCGTAGCAAAAAGAAAGTTTTCATGATATTCATGAAATTACTTTTTCGAAAAGTGGGTGATCACTTTTCAGTGTAAATTTAACTTAGAATGAGCACCCACTTCCTGGCCACCTGAGAGAGGGGCATTTTTCTGTGTTTCTTGGCTAAAAAGTTTTTTGTTTGATTTCTTTTGCATGGTAATAACCCCTGAACTCTGGGACTATTTTCCATTTCACAGCCATAGCCTTCGTTTACGCTATGCGTGAGCATAAATGAAAGCTGTTTAACCAATAAACATGGGAAAAAATCCCCCTCTCTCAGGTTGCTAGAAAGTGGGTGCTCATTTTAAGTTAAATTTACATGGAAAATGATCGCCACTTTTTCGAAAAAGTAATTTCTTCATATCATAATAACTATTTTTTTGCAACGGAAACGATTTGCAGATTCGTTTTTAGAACACCAAAATCTACAAAAATTTTTTTGTTATTTACGAGCGTCACACGCACGGCCCTTAATGGAAAATTATATAAAAAATCCGGGGAAAATAGTTTTCAATAAAAACAGCAAATGAATTTTTTTCTTTTTCCTGTGTGTTTCTCGGGTAAAAAGTTCTTCGATTTCTTTTGCATGGTATTAACCCCTGGACTCTGTGTCTCTGTTCCATTTCACAGACGTAGCCTTTGTTTATGCTATGCGTGAGCATAAACGAAAACTGTTAAATATGCATTCGCGTACCAAAGTAACTTGTCAAAAACCTTTAAGCCAATAAACACGAAAATAAATGCCCCTTCCTCAGGTGGCCAGAAAGTGGGTGCTCATTTTAAGTTAAATTTACATGGAAAAGTGATCACTCACTTTTCGAAAAAAAATGTTTCTTCAGATCATGAAAACTATTTTGATACTCCTTGGGCGTCGAGTTCCATTGCGACCCGCAGAATTATTTAATGGCCGTTCCCTTAGTACCCCCCCTAGTCATGCGCACGTAACATTTTTTATTTATTTACTTACGTGGTGTTTCTATACTGATAGGTTTTTTGAAATTTTTCCCTGGATTATTATTGATTAAACACTAACCAGATTATGAAAAAAAATTTTAAAAAAAATCATTTCAACATTTGAAAGGGGTACTCACTTTTTGGTTACCACGTTATGGTAAATCGGTCAATCATTTTTTTTTTTTTTTCTAAATACGGAAGTGTCTTCGGGAGATATAAAATGGTCGCATGTTGACGAAGCAATCTATCGGGAGGCGTACGGGATGAAAACTTATTGGTAAATTTTTAGATTAGGTCCACCTCCTCAATTTTCTTTTAAATGACGACTTGAAATGGTTTTCGACTATGCTGAATACGAAAATCGCATGGAAAGTTTGCAGAAATAAGTAGTTATCAAGATATAAAAAAGTTGTATTATGCATTGTAATCTTTGGCGGGCATCTTTTTTACGTCCGTGTATTTGTTTATGGCGCGTGTGCACGTAAAAAGATGGCCGCCGAAGAATACAATGCATAATACAACTATTTATTTCCGCAAAATTTCAATGCAATTTGCGTGTTCAGCATACTCGGAAACCTATAAATGTTTTCATTGAAAGGAAAATTGTGGAGGTGGACCTAATCTTAAAAAATACCAAATTATTAAACATTTCTCCAGCATGTTAGTGAAATTTATAATACTTAAAAAAAAAAAAAGTTTTGCAAAAAAAAACACCTTTCATAAAAACAATTAAAAAAAAAAACACCCACAAACTGACTTTTAACTAAATAAGTAAAAAAAAAAAAAGTTTTAAAAACTCGAAACTTTATTGTCATAAAAACAATTAAAAAAAGTCATGTTCAATCTATTTTTTTTTCTTTGAGAAACAAATATATTTCTGACTCACAAATGCGGTAGAGGCTCATATTATTTTTACTTTCTATGGTTTTGATATACCGCGTATTTATTGCTTACAAAATGGGTGACTGATTTATCAGAACGTTGTAACTAAAAAGTGAGCACCACTTTCAAATGTCGAAATAATAATTTCTTTTTATTTTTTTTTAATAATCTGTTTAATTAGTCCCCAATTAATAATAATTCAATGAAAGAAAATTCAAAAACCTATAAGTATAGAGATTAAGCATGGGAGTGATGGTTGTACAACTGCGCCACTTACGTCGCCTTTCGCACTTTTACAAACATTATTTACGTTAACTCTTTTAATAAATAATTTTAAAACAAAAGTAACTAAACCATTTATTGATAATTTGTCGCGTGTACAAACATTTATTAATTTACGTAGGCTTAACTCTTTTCATGAATAAGAAAAGTTTTACTCTTTAAGAATAATAAAAGGAAAAAGTTACTGACCATTTATAAAAGGAAAAAATAATTTCTCACGCACTTACTTTTTTTCATGAAGGCCAGAGGAAGAGTTGGCCGAAAAGTCGTGAAACAACAACTAATAAAGATGAGAATAATAGTCCGCAATAAATAAAAATGGTGCTAATGCAGAGAGCGATCCGCGCTATTTTTTAAATTATATTTCCACGTTTAATTAAAGTTTTACAATATGTTTTTTTATTCAATTGTAAGGTTAAAGTACAGAATAGGTACAAAAAATCCTCCCCTCCTCATGTTAAGAATGACTTTTTAAATAATAACATTATTTCAGCACGGATCACTCTCTGCATGAGTATCATAAAAATTAATACAAATAATACTTATCTCAATAAGTTAAAGGCTAATTTCTACCGAAAATAAAATGGCAATAATCTCGCAGTTACGAAAAATATTTTTTTATTTAATTTAATATTTTTTATAATTCGCAATGTTAAATTATTTTAATAATATGCAAACATTCCTTGACTTAAAAAATAGAATTTCTGAAAATTTCAATTAAATTGGTAACATAGAAATACGGTTTTATTCGCTTATAACGAACTAAGAATTACACACACATATATATATATATATATATATATATATATATATATATATATATATATATATATATATACTAGCAAAGGTACCCGTCGTTGACTGGGTTCAAAAACAGCCTACAGAAAATGGACTCTGATTTATTAAAGTATATAGGTTATGAAAAGGAAGGGTTGTAAAGAGATAGCTTCGAATTTGGGGGGTATCAAAACCAAAGCAAAATATGATGAAAGTATAAATAAAATAAATAAA
Source organism: Euprymna scolopes (assembly GCF_053919585.1). Taxonomy (NCBI): domain Eukaryota; kingdom Metazoa; phylum Mollusca; class Cephalopoda; order Sepiida; family Sepiolidae; genus Euprymna; species Euprymna scolopes. The sequence goes on from NC_136488.1 coordinate 129,541,657, forward strand.
CCTCATAATTTATGATACCATACCTGTTCACACGGAAACACTTATCATAATATTCTGTGGATCTATATTAAAAAACTTGTTAAACTTTGTGACATATTTCCATTCTCTGGAGGTCAGGCGCGAACGAACACCCCATAATGTTATTATACCATATTTCTTCAAACTGAAACATGATTATCAAAGTATACTTACGCAGATAGATATGAAAAGTTTATGTCTATTTCCATTCTATGGAGGTCAGGCGCGAACGCGGACCCCACAATTTTATCATACCATCCCTATTTAAGTTAAAACATACTTATCAAAGTATTTTTATGTACATCTATATCAAAAACACTTGTAAACGTTTTATTTAATTTTCCTTTTTTTTATACTTTGTGGACCAGGCGCGTACGCAGACCCCATAATTTTAATGAATCATCATTATGCCAGATCAAACATACCCATTCCTGTGTCTCGATACATCTTCTATCATTATATGTGATAAGTTTTCTATAATAGTCAACCATATAGGAGCCTATTCGTGACCACACACACACACATACACACACACACAGGCAGACGTTCGGCTTTATATATATATATATGTATATATATATATATATATATATATATCTATATATATATATATATATATATATATATATATATACAAGATGCAAGCAAGCAAGGACACCCGGACGATCCACAGATGTTTATAATCAATATAAAGATAAATATTTATAGATAGATAAGCGAGCACATGTACATGAGTACGGTCACCAATAAGTAAGGTTAATATAACATTAAAGCTCGTAAGAAATGAAGAAAGAAAAAAAAAAGAAGACGTGGATTAAAAATTGGATGAATGAGATCAAAGTGAAATGGCAATGGCGGCATCCATCTCCTTCGCTTAGCGATAAAAGAGCGGACTACGGAAACTACGCCGTCATTTTCAATTTTAGCGAACAAACAAAAAAGGAAAACTCGCCGTAACCTGTGTGTCTTGCTGAAATCATTTTAACTTTACGATTTCTTCTGTTTGCAGCGCTGATCAAAGGCAAGCGTAAAACGTACGTTGCGGTTCCAATTTAGAATGATGCGTCTTTGCTTTCTTCCGCGGTTTTTCAATCCAATCTTTCCAACGATGCGATTGACGAATAGCATCAGTTCTGTCCACAGCAACTCAAAATACCAGCCCAAGTCCAACATACTTACATAATCCAACCCATTTGCAATAATATACGCATAAAAGTTTGATTATCAAACTCAGCAGCAAATCCTTGGAACATATAACAGAAAGAACAGCTTGAAATATGTCATATACCTCCACTATGCATATCCAATTTTAACGCTATAGAAGGCGTTCTCATTTCGTTCCCTCTCGTCTGTCGACACCATCGAAGTGCCAAATAAATAAATGAAATACTTTCAACTCACTTTTTTCTTTTATCAGAGACACTTTTATTTCTTGCCTATGCATTCCGTTATGCATACCAAATATTGACGGAGTTGTCACCGGCTAGGAGGGCGGAAACATTGTCGTCTACTCTCTTTCTTCTGCTGTTCATGCCGTCACGTCTTCCCCACTCCACTCACTCTCACTGTCTTTCTGCTGCTGCTATCTCCGTATAACGTCGCCAGTCCTGCTACCTCCTACTGCTCCTCTCTTTATTTCACTGCAGCGACTGTTGTCTACGTGACGTCGCCGCACGTTATGTACACAATTCCTGCAGCTACATAATTTGAAAACGGAATTATTAAGCCTGGTAGTAATATCGGACAAGAGCTGAGAGGGAAAATATACCAAAATACCAATGTCTTATGTACGATAGGAAAAGACACTGGAATCGTAAGAAGATCCCTGTCAATCCAGTAATTATAGGAGCAACTGGACTCACGAAAAAGAATTTAAAAAACTACCAAGAAATCTATGCCCAGTGAACAAAGTGCAAGAGAGATTAAAACAATTGTACTTAATGAGACTACCATTATGTTTTTTTCGATTGGAATATATAAGATGGCGGGTGAATGTTTTTTTTTCTTTTTTTACATAGGAGTCCACACTTATCAAGGCTGAGAAGCCACTCGAGGATAAAGGTTAAAGAGTCTACAGTAGTCAACGGGACAATATAAATAATCGTTAATATTCTAAATTCCGTGAATTGGATTACATAAGGGAAACAGCTCATCAAGAACTTGTTTACGTTGGACTTGAAGACGCCCATATTGTAGTCAGCTGAAAATCAGGCAAACAAAAGCAAATTCTACAGGCGTGCAGTTCTAAGAAAGAAACTTTGTTCATGGAATCTACGTTTTGGGTTAGGCACAGATAGAAAGTGGGGGAAATGATTGATAGTGTTTTCAGCTAAACGAGTGTTTCTCGTGAAAGTTTGGCGAGATTGGTGCTCAGACGAGCACTTGCTATTCAAATAACGATAAAGCAGAAAAATGCTCGCAACGTCTCTTCTGTGAGTGAGAAAGAGGTTGCAGGGAATAGAAAAGGGACTCCTCTACTAGGCTAGGAAGTCTATTTTAAACTCTGTCAAGGAAGGATAAGACATTTCTAACAGTTCCTGCCCAGATGTAGCAACATGGTTGTATCCTTGGACGTACCTGGCTCTTATATATATTTGGCATCAGGTAGGATTCCCCATCTCTAACTTGAACAAACTGATCAGAAAATTGAATAAAAAATAGTGTACGTACAAATAGTTACAATTAGCACGTCGACCAGCGTTGCTCGGTTGTCAAACATCCCTAAATACGATAGATTAAATAATGCAGACTTCGTATTTATTATTATAGACTCAATTCTTTATTGATTATTATATTGTACCCAATATATAATAGCAATGTTAATAGTTTAAAAAGATATAACTTTGTTGCCCTAAGGTAGAAACGAAACCGAAATCATTAATTGTATTCACTAGCACATGATGTAAGGACAAATGGATACTAGTATTTTAAAAGTTAATGAAATTTGACCTATAAATGTATATTTGTGCATGCGTAGATGAGCACTCAAGGTCAACTTGCGCACACTAAATTCAAATTTTTCAATTTTGAGCAAGATCCGAAATGCGCCGCTGTACAACTCATTCTCTCTACCGATCAAAGTTCTGACAGCAGGACCATTGCCAGCACCCTCAAAATGGATTTATACAAATAATGTTTCCAGGGTTATGAAAAGAAAGTTTCCAGCCACTGTTATGGTCTTTTGTGTGGCTTCAATGAGTGCCACATCATGCTACCTCGCATCTTCGAGGTCGGCTTGAAAGTCAACACCAAAGTGTACCTAGATGTGTTGAAGGGTGTGGTGATCCCCTTGTGCAGTCGGCTGATCCCTGGCAGAGCCTGGGTATAGCAGCAGCAATCGACGTCGTCTCGCAAGTCCAAAGAGACCCAGACTTTGTTTCAAAACGAATGCTACGACATTGTACCGCTTCTCCCACTGGCACTCCTCCTCCCACGACCTTAACCCTTAACTACTTTGTTTGAGCATTCGTCGAGAACATCACCAACGTGACCTCTCAAAACACCAAAGCCAACCTGACTGACGTTATCCACCGAATATTCACCGACCTCCCGCCGGTGCTTGTGGAAAATACATGCTCCCAGTTCCAGACCTATATCGAAGCGGTGATTTAGGCTGAAGGCGGCTACAGTGAATAGATGTCAGCTCTACTACATAATCAAGTTACTTGAATTAATTTTTTCAATACAATTTGGAAAATAAAGCGGTAGTGTTGTTTTATTTAGGGCGACAACTTTATTGTTCCACCGTATATATATATATATATATATATATATAAAATATATGTTTGATTTGGTTTGGTTTGGCTGTTTTACGGCATATCAACCCTTTTCGGGTTATTTAATGCCTAATCCAATTATTTTGCAAATATTATTCAAGTTGCGTTCAGTTATTTTGCAGAAGGTTTTTATTTATTAGCTGCAAAAACCGCCAACAATTTCCCTCACTCTTTATCTGTGCCTTAGACTAAACGAAAATCTCATGAACAGAGCTTCTTTATCTAAACTTGTCGTACTGTGGAACACACTACCGTGGGACTGCTCCCAAGCTGATTATTACATGATCGTTTTTAAATCTAATGTAAAGTAGCAGGAAAACCCGACGTTTCCCAGGATTTAATGAGGATCAACAACTAATCCACACCATATTTTAATTGTCATTGAAATCGGTGCAGTTGCCCATTTTTTATTTTTCAGCAAATCAATTGATTACCTGCTCTGGTTTGGAACGGAAAAAAAACTTCACATGCCTTCCCGTAGTGGCTTAGTCCATAAGACATTCCAGTCTGCATTTGTTGCGCTGTGTATTATCTTTATATATACTGAGTCTATATAAATGCATCTACATTTTCCGTGTACGTGTGACACTTTGTGCGTGCTATTCTTTCGTGGGCGCAGATGTTCTTGATAGACTTTTTTTTAAATCATTCTAGCGGATTTTTAATAGTTCTCTCATGTGGGTGTACACGTCGTTTTCAACATTTGGACACTTTATATACACATTTATACAATTGGCATGCAGACGAACAATCGAATATTCTTGAAACTTTCCAGTTGTGTTCTAAGCCTATGCGTGTGTGTAAGATGCATTTATATATATATATATATATATATATATATATATATATATATATATATGGATAAAAAATCAATACGGAAAATATATGAATGTTTATATCTTTTCTGTATTTATTTCCAGTGTGTTGACGTGTAGGAATACAAAAAGTCTTTTGAAAAAAACAAGAATGTTTCCTTCAAAAGCACATAATTTTCGACCGATCCTTCGATATTCCTCAGTATATTATTGGTAGTATTATTTAAACAAAACAAAAATGTGTCAACCAAAGAGTGCTCAATGTAAAGACAGAGCAATATAAATATGTTGGATGTGATAACTAATGGCTACACATATGCAAACATGTTTCAGTGACCTCCCTACCAGGGAAAATCACCTCATCATGCCAAGAATATCCACGAGATTGAGGGTGGTCACTGAAACATGTTTGCATATGTGTAGCCATTAGTTATAACATCCAACACACACACACACACACACACACACACACATATATATATATATATATATATATATATATATATACATACATATGTGTGTGTTTGCGTGTGTGTGTTGTGGTGGCACACATTATATACTACCTAAAAAACTACGGAATTAGATTTCAAGGAAGCTGTAAAATTACTAAAAAAATTATTTAATCCGAATATATCTCTTTTTCATAAGAGATGGTTGTGTATGAATCTAAGGAAGATGGACAACCAAGATTATTTGACATACGCATCAGTTGTCAATAAAAACTGTGATAATTTTAAGCAAGCGGAACTAACAGTAGAAGATTTCAAATGCCTAATCTTCGCACAAGGGTTAGTCTCCACGAAAAATGCAGAAATACGCAGACGAGTGTTGTCTAAGCTGGAATCTGAGCAAGATTTAACACTTCAGAAATTAGCAGAGAATTGTGAAAGGGCCATTACACTAAAAATGGATTAAAACAAGATAGAAGAATCCGGAGTGACATATGTAAGAAAGGTTAGAAAACCATACACACCAACCAAGAACTATACAAATAAAAGCAGTCAAAACGGAACGAGATATTCCAAATATAATAATTATAATTATAGTAAAGAATATAACAAGTCTCTTCGTAGATATAACTGTAAGAGATGCGCAGAAAGACATTGGGAATCGGATTGCCCCTATAAGAAGACAACATGCTACATTTGCAAGAAAGTCGGACACAAAAGCGATTGTTGCAGATATAAAGATTTCACCAGAAAGAGAGTACAGCAAACAAAATCAAAGGGAAAATTAGACAAAAATCGGCGAAAATACATAAAAGCGGAAATATTTAAAACGCCAATAAAATTACAACTGGATTCAGGATCCGATATTTCTATAATAAACTTGAATACATGGAAAAAGTTGGGTAAACCAACCATGATGAAAACAAGTAAATCAGCTCGGACGGTAACTGGCGGTGAGATAAAATTTGAAGAAGTTATCCTTCCGATAAAATTGAAAGGAATTACGAAGAAATTAAAAATGTTCGTATTGAAAAATAGCGAAAACCTGTTTGGAATAGATTTAATTGAGAAATTTGGACTCTGGGATAAGCCAATTAATACATTCTGTAACAGAAAATATAAAGGAGGACTTCAAAATTATTCCCTGATGTATTTATGACTAAATTAGGTCGTTGCAATAAATTTAAGGCCTCGTTTGAACTTAAAGAAAACACCAGCCCAATTTTTAGAAAAAAGCGATACGTTCCGTTCGCTTGGTTGGAAAAGATTAATAAAGAATTAGACAGATTGGAACAGACAGGAATACTATCAAAAATAGAACATGGCGACTGGGTAGCCCCCACCGTATATGTAAAGAAAAAGAATGATGAAATCAGAGTGTGTGCAGACTTTTCGACAGGTCTAAACTCCATATTACAAGATTACCATTACTCTCTACCAAGCCCAGAGGAAATATTCACAAAGTTGAATGGTGGTAATATCTTCTCCAAGATAGACTTGAGCGACGCGTATTTACAAATACCGGTCGAGGAGAATTGCTCAAAAATACTATGCATCAACACGCATAAGGGATTGTACAAATAAAACCGGTTGCCCTTTGGCATCAAAGTAGCGCCTGCCATTTTTCAACAAGCGATGGACACCATGCTAAGTGGTATTGAGTGCGCATGTGCATACCTGGACGACATTGTTATCAGGAGCAAATCCCTAGAAGAACATAAGGAGCATTTAACACAAGTATTCACTCGAATACAAGAATTCGGGTTTAAAGTAAAAGAAAATAAATGCGACTTTTGTATGAGCGAAATTAAGTATCTTGGACATATAATAAATAGACATGGGCGACGTCCAGACCCAGAAAGATCTGCGGCAATAAAAACCATGCCAGCACCTAATAACGTAACAACCTGGCAGAGTTTCTTAGGACTCGCAAATTATTACCAATCTTCTATTGAAGGGATGCATAATTTGCGAGCTCCCTTAAATGAGCTGCTAAAAAAGGACACACCTTGGAACTGGACGCAAGAATGTCAAACTGCTTTTGACAAAATAAAGAGCGCACTTATATCTGAATTATTTCTAACTCACTATGACACAAAATTAAATATAGTCGTCGCTAGTGACGCTAGTTTCTACGGCATAGGAGCATGCATGCAACATATGCCTAATGGATCTAGAAAGCCGATAGCTTACGCTTCAAGAACGCTGGTTCCAGCAGAGAAGGCGTATTCACAGATTGAAAAAGAAGCGTTGAGTATAATCTTTGCAGTAACTAAATTCCACCGATATTTATATGGTAGACAATTCATACTTGAAACCGACCATAAACCATTAGTCACAATCTATGGATAAAAAAAAAGGATTGCCTGTATACACCGCAAATAGATTGCTGCGCTGGGGTATGATCCTACTGAATTACCATTTCCAGCTACAACATCTAGCATTGAAAAAGATTTGCCATGCGGATGGACTTTCAAGACGGATACCACAGAAACATAATTTGGAAGAGTCAGTGATTGCGGCAATTCGAACAAACGTCAAAGTGAAAAATATGGTAGCAAACATCATTAAAGAACTACCGGTAACATTGTCGGACATTAAAAGAGAAGCCGATAAAGATGAATACATAAATGATGTAAAAGAAAAAAATATAAATGACAAAAAGGTTCAGGAAATTTTTTCCATATGTAACGATGTGTTATTATATAGCGAGAGAGTAGTAATACCTAAAACGTTGCAGAAGAGGATTTTGAGAGACTTCCACACAGGACATCCGGGGATAAATCGGATGAAGTCTCTAATAAGAAGCTACGTATACTGGCGTAACATGTACGTCGAAATAGCTACAACAATAAATAGATGGGAATGATTCCAGTTAGCGGCAAAATCCCCACCTATAGTACACAAACCTTGGCCGAAAACCGTCCACCATGGTCGAGAATCCACATGGACTTCGCTGGTCGAGTAGGAGAAACTGACTATTTAATTGTAGTAGATATTTATACAAAATGGCCTGAGGTAATGCGTTGCAGGAATCCAACAACGAACAACTCAATAGGATTCCTACACGAGTTATTTGCACGATTTGGTGTACCAGACACACTGGTCACTGACAATGGAACTCAATTCACATCCACAGACTTTAAGGAATTTTGTGACACGTTCCAAATAAAGCATATCACTACTCCGCCGTATCATCCACGGCCTCGCGGAGAGGTTCGTGGACATGTTAAAACGAGCGTTGAAAAACTCTATTGGGATACCAACGGAAAAAGCTTTGCAACATTTTTTGCAAATATATAGGATAACACCGCACACTAATACCCCGTCAAACATTTCACCAGCTGATTTAATGTTTGCCAGAAAGGTGAAATCAGCGTTTGATAAACTATTGCCAAGACAGGCAATTGTCCGAAATACTACACACATGATAAGAAAGAAATATAACTTGGGAGATTGAGTATATTTCAAGTGCTACAGGAATAACACTTCTTACTGGGAATGTGGAGTAGTGGATAAACGCATTGGTGATTGTATATACATGATTAAAGGTCCACAAAATATACATAAAAGGCACCTGAACAAAATAAAAAAAACGCCACATTCAAGATGGTGATTATACAACAGCGTCGAAGAGGAGGAAACCATTGACATCATATACGAATCCTTTAATTTGGAACCGCCTAAATAGACCTCCTGAACTCCGAAGATCAGGTAGAAAAAGAAAGTTTAATGAACCATTAATGTTAAATCCCAAGATAAAAAGATATTGAAATATGTGCGACTTCAAATCTTGGGAGGAGGGTGTTGTGGTGGCACACATTCATTTGCATATGTGGATAGTAATTACACATAAATAGGAAGACTCAGTTAGTCTGAGTGTGTGTTCACCAGAAGCCACCGAAGGCCGCCGAGAGCAGATATGTTTTTCCAGCAAAGACTCTCTTATTTGACACCATTTTGTAAATATCCTGTAAATATACCTTTTCCTAATACACTTCTTATTTGATCTACCTTTGTTTGTTGAGTCGTCATTTGTATTGCTTTCTACGTTACTTGTTCCAACCTGCAGACTTAACAATATATATATATATATATATATATATATATATATATATATATATATATATATATAGATGTACTAGCAGTTCAGCCCGGCTTTACTCGGGTCCTATTTAATGTTCATAAACTTTATGTGCAAATATATATATATATATATATATATATATATATATATTTAAAAGAGTGTAGCCATCAGTATCTTTTAAATATACATTTTTGCTCTCGTTGGAACTACTCAACCATCACTTTAAATATATATATATATATATATATATATATATATATATACATATATATATATATGATTACTTAATTTAGTCACATAAATTGATATACGAAAGTATAAATTTATGCGAAGTATAAACTATTGAATTATTTACGTCAACAGTGCTCAATACGTAGTTACAGCTAGGTAGTAAGTTATAATATATATATATGACACTTAAGGTACAAAGAATATTCCGTGTGTCATCCACGCTAGAATTCATCAGGCTTATGAATCCTAGCGTGGATAAAGCGCGGAATATTCTGTGTAGCTTAAGTGTCATATATATATATATATATATATATATATATATATATATATATATATATATATATATATATGTGTGTGTGTGTGTGTGTGTGTGTGTGTGTGTATGTGTGTGTGTGTGTGTGTGTGTGTGTGTGTGTGTGTGTATTAAAAAGTTTGACTCATGTTCAGGTAACCTACAACTAAAATTTCAAGTGTTTACACCCAAAATTGGCGGAGGAGTTCGGTAAATCAGCAAAGGTCAACTTTTTCAACTTTGACCTCTTGGCAGCCAAATTCTCGCCCGAAAACTGATTAAAAAGCTTGCTGCATATTTGATTACCCTTTCCGTAAAATTTCAAATGTGTGGACAAAAAATTGTCTGAATAGTTTGCTAGAAACCACAAAGGTCAAATATTTTAAACTCACAACTTGCCAGTCAAATTCTCGGCTCAAAACCGATTAAAAAGCTTGCCTTATGTCTGAATACACTTTATGTAAAATTTCAAATGTTTAGACCAACAATTGGCTGAGAGGTCACATTTTTTAAGACTTTGACCCTAATTTTGACCCTTTCCCATTTACTGTTTTGGGCTCACATCAAATTAAAAACTTTGAACCCTGTTCAAGTAACCTACATCCAAAATTGTAAGTGTTTAGACCCAAAATTGGCGGAGGATTTTTGTAGAGTTAGCAAAGGTCTAATCGTTGAACTTTGATACTTTGACAGCCAGATTTTCCCAGATCTCAATACCCTTTATGTCAAATCTCGAGTCTGTAGACTGAAACTTGACAGGGTTATTGTGTAGGGAAACGTACATAGACAGACAGACAAATACAAAGACAGTTTCACTTTTATAGATATATAGATATAGATTGGACGTGAGAAATCATACTTTATTTTATGTAGGTCTGAGCTTCATCCTCTGTTTATCCTTTGGTCTAAATCATGCAGGAGCTGCACGCACGAGAAACTAAACGACAAGCAGACTGTTCCGGCATGATACTTTTTTTTTATTATTCAGACTGAATACCGCTGATGAAGAAGTTGCTTACTGCTGGTCCACCTCTCCGCTTTCTCATTCTCCTATACGATTTTGCAGTTTATTCAGCCCGCACCGACCAACAAACTCTTACTAATCGTCCGTTCTTTTTTCGGCTAACTGAACTGAACTAACTGACTAACAATATCTCATGTGCGTTTGTAGATATTTTAAGGGTAGAGGAGGGATATGGGCCCCCCCACATCACTGACACGTCATTATTCACTCAACGCTCGTCCTTGTCAGTATTGTTCCAGTTTTAAGCCCGAATCAACCAGTTTGATTTGGTTTGACCCCTTGGCCGTGTCTATACTAGAAAGCCTGTTTAACTTCAGTAGGCTTGCCCTTCATTAAACACAGCACCGCAGAGAATCAACTATTAATTTTATAAAATTATATTATATAATTGCTGGAATTGAAGTTTAAAATTCAAAAGTAAAGCATCATGGTTTAATTGTTTTCTAAACAGAATTTATTTTCGGACGCGCCCCTGCCTTATCAAAGAATCTGATGTTGATTTTATAAATATATTTTATATAATGGCTTGAATTAAAATTTAAAATGTAAACGTCGACTATCATGGTGCGGTTGTGTTTTAAACAAAAACATTTATTTCGAACGCGCCCCTGTTTTATCAAAGAAGCTACTTTTGATTTTACACGTCGGACCCTTCTTCTTCTGCGGTGATAAAACTTCTCAAGTGCACTGTTAAGCTTTAGAAGCTGTTAACTTCGTTCAAAATCGGACTGTATCTTCTTAAATCGGATGTTTCGATTATCGATTAATACTTTTTGATACTAATGATTTTTCGACACTAACCTAATGCATTCCGATACAAAGTTTATCTAAGAATACTCACAGACACATATAGTATGTTTGTGTGAAATTGCTTAAAAATCGATCTAACCATTTTGGAGTCCATAGGGAAGGAATTCGCACACATAGACAATGTGTCTTTTTCTATAATATTTATCGCAATTGTCTGTTTGAATGTATGTATGTATGTATGTATGCCTAAAACTTTCGACAGAGGCGACAGATTTTCATGAAATCGGTATCGCTTTGAATCCCGGTCCTCTGGACGATAAATATCTAAAAATTGGCTAAAAACATTAATTCTTTCACTCTCCACTAGACACATTTCTACAGGGAGGGGTCGCTTTTTGCCGATATTTTCGAAAGTCAAGCCATCTTTTCGATTGACTAGCCTTAATTTAAACATACGTCCCTTCCGGTATGGCGATGGGCGCAACAGCAAAGACGTCACTATTTTTTCACGTTCTTTTCCTCCTTCGCGCACGGGTTCGAGCCTGTCTGCCAACTACCACTTTTTTTTTTTTTTTTTTTTGCTGAACACACACCTCGAAACACCCGGGCAATGCCGGAAACCCAGGCTGGTTTATATATAAGTCGAGATAAGTTTTTGTTGAGCCGTCCTCTGACATAATTAAACTATCCCCAAGTTCCGCCATTACTGATCGCTACGGTGTTGGCTCTTTGTCTACCTAACACTCATTAGCCCTAATCCTAGAGTGACCTCTGGAGTAAATAAAGAGCAAAAATAAATAAATAAATAAATAAATAAAACGAAATACTCATGAAAAGAAATAGAAACAAAATTAATAAATAGATAAGGCGAAGAAAGGTGTAAGAAGAAATAGAAATAAAAAGAGTTAAAAGAAATTAAAAGAAAGAGAGAAAAGGGATAGAAAAATATACAAATTAAGAGGACATGAAGGCGAAAGAAAGACAATGACGAGGCTAAGAATAATGGCGCACGTAAAAAAACTGATAGCAGATCTAAAAATAAAATAAAGAACTATAATCGTACAAAATGCAAAAATAAGAAAGGCAGAAAGAATAAATGAAAAAAAAAAAACAAAGAAAATAAAAGAAAGATGAAAGGAATTCAGTGCGAAATATTGCTAATTCATGAAGCATAAAAGACGAGAAAATCAATAATCGTTGAAAAGGTCGTTTTAAAATGGCGACTGAAATCACCTCACCTGCCCCCTCATTAGTAAACATGTAATCAACGGTGTTTCCTTACACCTTACCGACCTCCTCCAGCATCATAGCAGAGATAATGGCCTTTAATCTAGGAAAACGCTTAGATCATTTCGAATTCATGTTATTGATCTGAGGAACTGACTGATTGGCCCAAGAAAAAGTCCTTCTATTCTCGATTTCCACGTATTCAAAGTAAAATCGCACCTCGGAATAAATTAAGCATTGCTCTCGTCAGCCATTTTGTTTTTCTAACTTGCATCATTTCTGCACGCAAACACTTTCGTCGACGTGTTTATTTTATCTCACCATTTTCCTGTTTTCTTCCCTTTGCTTTCATTTCCGGTCTCTTTATTACAGTGTCTTTTTCTCGTTCTGTATGAAAAAATAAAAAAAAAATGAACGAATAAATAAAAAAAAAGAAAATTAATAAAGAAATTATTTTTTTCTTTTGTTTTTTTTTTTTAATTTATGTTTTTTATTTATTTATATTTTTCGTTTTTTGTCCATTTCACTTTTTCTTCCCTCGGCAATCTTTTTTTTTTTCGTGTGTGTGTGTGTGTTTTCTTTTCTTTCTGCTTTTTATTCATTTTTTATTTATCCTTTGGGTTACGGTTCTCTTTAGTAATCTGTTTTTCGTTTTCTTTAATTTGGTGGTTTCTTTTTTGCTTGTCGAATTTTTCTTCTAGTCTTCCATAATATAATTCTTTTCTTTCTTTTTTTTTTCTTTTCGTCTTTTTGTTCTTCTCGATTTTTCCTTTTCTTTTTTCTTTTTTCTTTTTCTTTTTGACTTTTTCCTATTTGCTGAGTTTTTTACATTCATTTTTCCTTTACATTGTCTATGTATCACCGTTTTCTCTTTCCCTTTTGTTTTTTTTTAATTTCAAAGCCCTTTTATTTCTTTTTTTACTGTTGTATGATGGTGTACCTAAAACGAGTCTGTTATGTAATGTGTATCATAGCACCATATGTCAATGTGTGTACTTGTGACGAGGGGTTCATCCTGATGTGTATACGTGTCACTAAATGTCTATGGTGGTTCTTCACTATCTGAACCCTATATTATGTTGTTGCTGCTGTCTATTTATGTTATATTTATATCTAGTTGTAAATATGCGTGCGTATGGGTGTGTGTGCCATACATGTATTTATGACATACCTTAACTTCATACCTTAACTTCATGCATCGTTGATCTTGTCCACCTGAAATTCATCTTGTTCTTGGAGGGAAGGTTTGAACCTGTTTGGAGGAATATGGAATCACTTCTAATAAATCTGGCTGGTTTTATATAGTTTTTATTCACTTTCAAGGTGCCGATCGCAGAAGAATAGAAAGTGAATGCTTGCGTGGTTAATTCTAAGTCTCCATTCTAAGCCCCATTAGCTACCTCCCCGGTGAAGGGGAAGACGACCTGTTAAAACGTCCCCTCAGCTCAACATCAAATTCCAACTCCAATTATTCTTCTCAGCTAACTAGAACCACATTACATACACGTAGTTCCGTCAGCTGACCAGATATTTCCGGTGAACTTGTTTATGATCTAGTTTTGTTATATTTTGACAGTTTTTATCAATATTCTTTATATTCATCTCTTGTCAATCTCCTCAGTTAGATAAATAGATAGATCAAGATGCATAGATACAGAAATAGATAACTAGATCGAAAGATATATCGATAATACACATAGATAAATAGATAGATCAACAGACAGATCAACAACTAATACATACTTTCTTGTGTTCTACCTACTACATAACATAATCGTTGTTTATTTCGAGGCATTTCTCCTTATTTTTTTACTTTCATTTTTTCTCTCCATCTTTTTTTTTCGATTTTATGTTTTTCATTCGTTTTTTCGTTTTTTTCTATTCATATTCTTTGTTTGTCTTTTTTCATCGTTTTCTCTTTATCTCCCTTTTTTCTCTTATTCCTTTATTTTCTTCTGTCTTTTCTATTTTCTTTTATTGTCGTTTTTTTTTTCGTTTTCTTTTCGTATTTTCTTTTCTCTTTACAATTTCACTTTTTTCTGTCTTTTTTTCACCGTTTTCTTTCTCTCTCTCTCGTTTTCTTATATTCCAAATCATTGTCTTTTTTTCCTTTTTCCTTCTGTCTTTTCTTTGTGTTTTATTTTATTTCTTTTCAATCATGTTTTTTCTTTCTATTTTTTTGTCTGTCCTTTTTTCGTCGTTATCTTAACTTTTTTTTATTCCAAATCATTTTTCTTTCGTTTTTTTTTTCCTTTTGTTTCTCTATTTTTTACTCCAAATCATTTCTCTTTTGTTTTTTCCTATTTTTCGTCTGACTTTTTTTTATTCCTAATCATTTTTCTTTTGATTTTACCTTTTTTCTTCTGTCTTTTTTATTCCAAATAATTTTTCTTTCGTTTTTTCCTCTTTTTCTTCTGTTTTTTATTTTATTCCTAATCATTTTTCTTTCGTTTTTTTTCTTTTTTTCTTCTGTCTTTTTTTTTATTCCTAACAATTTTTCTTTCGTTTTTTCTTTCTTTCTTCTGTCTATTTTTCATTCCAAATCATTTTTCTTTCGTGTTTTCCTTTTTTTCTGTCTTTTTTTTATTCACAATCATTTTGCTTTCGTTTTTTTAAATTTTTTTACTCCTGTCTTTTTTTTTATTCCTAATCATTTTTCTTTCGTTTTTTTCCTTTTTTTCTTGTGACTTTTTTTTATTCCTAATCATTTTTCTTTCGTTCTTTCCTTTTTTCTTGTGACTTTTTTTATTCCTAATCATTTTTCTTTCGTTTTTTTTCATTTTGTTTTTTTTTACTTTTTTATGTGTCCCTTTTCCTTTTGTACGTCGTTTGCTGATTATTTTTTCTTTTGTCCTTCAGCTTTGCATTGTCTTTTTTTTTCGTTTTCTTTTTCTTTTTTCTTTCCAACTTTTTCGTGCATTTCCCCTTTCCATTATATATTCCTTTTTTTCTTTCCTCATATTCTTTCGTCCGCTTCTTTCAGATTATCTTTGCCTTCATTTTCCTATCTATTCGATTATTGCTGCAATATTTTTGATACATCATGACGTAGGTATTTATTTGCTTCCCCACGCAAGCAAAATATGACACAAGGTCGGTTTTTATGTGAAGTAAAGGGGGAGAGTAGGGGAAGGGGATGATACATATAGGGTTGCCCCTGCATGTACCAACAAGGGCAATGGTCACAAAATGCAGCATCTACTACTACACAAAGCAAAAGTGCCACTGAAAGTTGGGAGATTCTATTTATAAACGCTGTCGATAGGAACCGACGAATCAAATTATTTCACGTTCTGTTATCAACCAATCAGAAACCAGAATTTCTCCATAAAAATTGAATCTTTTAGCGTTCCAGCACGTAAGGATCTTTTGCTCTTTCCCTGCAAATTTACAAAGTCCAGGACCTGTACAGAGCAGCTACCCACTGAACATTCTTCATCTCTAGGACTTGTATAAAATAGCTACCCATTCGGAGACTTTTCTGAAATTAAACATGGCTTCCAGTTAAATTTTCATTCTTTTCTTTTTCTTATTCGTTGTGGCAATTTAAAGGCTATTACCATACTATGATGGCGATGGTCAGCGCGGTGCAAAAAAAAACACACAAAAAAACAAAGCAAAACAAAACATTAGTTACATGTTTACTAACGAAGAGGCAACAAAGCTGCTTTAACTCTTGCCTTGTTTTTTTCTACTTTCACGCATTCGTTTCACAGGTCTACACGTATCTTTTCTCGTTCTTTCTTTACTGTCCTTTGTTTCCTCTGTTTACGCAACTTCCCTTTTCTTTCTATTTTTTCTTTCGTCGTATTCCTTGCTAGTTGTAATTTGTTCTTCGTCACAGTTTTTCATTGTGTATTCACCTATTTTCTGTTTTCGCTGTCCATCCTAGTTTTTGAATGCTTACGCATTCTAATTTTCTTTCCTGCCTTTTTTTTCTTCATATAAAGTTTTGTTTGCCCATTCTATTTCTATTCTTTTTTCGTTCATCATCATTTTATTTACTTCCGTTTTTCACCCATTTTATTTCTTTTCTTCTTTCCCTCAATCTTTTTTCGTTCATTATTTGTTTCATTTCTTCTTTTGTTTTCTCGTTATTTAGTAAAAACAAACAAAATGTCCCATAATATGCACAAAGTCACTTGATGTACGAATTTAAAGAACAAAGGCGTAACCAGCAGTGGTTTCCGTGTTTTTATTTTTTTTTAGGGGGGGCCCTCTCTCGAGGAAGTCGACCGAAATCTGTAGCCTAATTTAAAGCGCAGGTAAAGCAGCCAGACATAGAGAGGCAGGCGTTTGCTTTGTGGTAAATTATTTACCTGCTAATGAAGCAATTATTTAATCACTAGCAAGGCCACCCGGCGTTGTTAGGGACCGTATAAGACAATAAGAAAAGGCCATTGGATTCACTACCTCTAAAGAAGGACTGGTTGCAGCTCTCCGATGGCAAGATGGTGCTCACAGTCTATTAGGACCAGGACGGAACAATGAAGACAGACGTCATGGCAAAGAATATCACAACCACAGGGGCCTATTATGTTTCACTTTTGAAGAAAATTAAGGCAACCTATCAATATCTAGAAGCGGGGCAAGATCAAAGGTATCCTTCTGCTGCAAGACAACGCTCCAGCCCACAAAACGCATCTTGCCAGATCAGAAGCACGAGTGTGTAACTATGAAATCATTCCCATACTCGAATTCTCCTGCACTTGCCCCCTTCAACTTTAACCTCTATTTAGCTATGAAGTTATTTATAAAAAGAAAAGCGTTTCCCAGATGATGCGGCCTTAATTTTCGAAGTTACGTCGAAGTTTGAGGAGCAACCTGTGGCGTTCTACACTAAGGGTCTCCAGAGCTGCACTAAACTATAGGAAAAATGCGTTTGCTAGGTAGAGAAATAGTAATAACTGCTTTCGTTGCTTTACTAGCATGAGAAGTGGATTAGTGCATTACATATTGAACGCCCCTTTTACACACACGCACACGCACACACACACACACACACACACATATATATATATATGCATATCTCTATATTATTTTAATTGGAATTCATTATTTAGATAAGTATTATTTATTAATTTATTTATTGCGGATTATTATTCTTATCTTCCTTAGTTGTTATTTTACGACGTTTCGACCAACTATTCATCTGGCCTTCGTCAGATGGTAACCCCGACGGGATAGGAACTCCGAATCTCCTAACTGCATTTTCAGCAATTACTGCCATCCATAGTTGTCGCCTCACCACGTTTTGGCCAAGTAAGCCTCTGGCCGGCTTTGGGTAGGATTGAAACTGCTGTTTTCAGACAATTTTCACCTGGAACCGTAGAGATTTAACGTTTCTATCCACTGCGCTACGGGCCCCGAAGAGTAATAGTTGGTCGAAATTTCGTGAAACAACAACTAAGAAAAGATTAGGACAATTGTTGTGGGAGAATCACCCTCCAAATGGACTGTTCTATCCATTATATAAACCATAGACCTTTTGATCCCAGGTGTGGATTAAACACCAGAGCGACCCTCGCCTGCTCATAGACGTTTACTACTCTTTTCAGTTGTAACCTTTTTACGTTGTTGTTTCAGTAATACATTGTTTAAACTCTATTCTGTTGTTCTGTTTTCTTTGTGGCTTATTGCAAGCACTGGCGACATTGGATTCGGCGAACGTACTCGCGTTTAAAAACAGTGTTCGAAACAACTAAACACTGATGACATTGGATTCAAGGAGCATACTAAAATCGAAACCAGTAACGACATTGAAAAAAAAATACTCGCGTTGAAATAGTATTCTAAAAATACTAACGACGTCGGACTCAAATGTTATCAAGCCTAAGGAAGTGTCTAACATAACACTATTTTGATACATTTACACCCCTAACATGGTTCATTGCCACTTTGATATTAGGGACACAGGCTACAGGGGTACTAGATGGGGAGTTGGACAGCAAGATATCGGTCCACGTTACACTTGAACTTCTGCATGTCAGTACAGTTGGGGAAGCAGGAACCTGGCAGGCAGTTCCAAAGTTTAGCGGTTCTGGGGAAGAAGATACTCTTACATCTAGGTATCTCTACTGTGAAGGGGTGGGATTTTACTGCTTATCGCGTTTGTTGGGGGTATTTACGTAGAGGGGGTACAAGTGCTTGCAGCTCGTCGGAACATTCACCGTTAAAGTACTTGTAGAACAGCCAGAGGGATGCTACATTGCATCGATGGGACAGAGGCTGAAGCTTGGACGATAGTTCAGGACCTTTTAGGTTGGCGACTCTCTTTTGAACCTTGTCTAGGAGCGAGAGACTAGTAGCAGATGCACCGGCCCAAATATAACAACAATACTCCATACATGGGCGAATGGTGGCCTTATAGAGGAACAGGAAACTTTCAGGCGTCAGTAGCTTTCTAGCACGGTAGAGAGAACCTACCTTCTTCGCAGCGGTCCTGGCAATGCTCTCAATATAATTGTTCCAACTCATGTTTCCTATGACCGTTAGGCCGAGGAGTTTAAAAGATGTGCTTTCAGATAAAGAGTCTTTGGCCATTGCTATTGGTGGTAGAGAAGGTTTCTTGTAGTTATTGAAGTAAACAAGTTTAGTATTGGCAGCATTGAATGTGACCATCCATCCAGATTGTAGGTCATCCTCTAGTGTTTCTGCCATTTTTTTTTAGATATGTGTTCATTTGTTTTCCTGTCGTGTCTGTTATAGAGTACGGTGTCATCAGCATATATACCCGTCTCACAGACAATTTTGTCAGGGAGGTCATTTATAAATATTAGGAATAATAGAGGTCCAAGGATAGACCCGTGAGGCACTCCCGCATTTATATCATATTGTTTGGATGTACGACCATCGATGACAACCTGTATTTTTCTCTTATCTAAGAAGGATTTAATTATGTTAAGTATTCTTCCAGTGATACCGTATGATCTGATTTTCCTGAGAAGACCTTCATGCCATACCCTGTCAAAAGCCTATGATATATCTAGAACTACCGCTCTCCCCTCCCCTGCTTTGTCAAGTGAATGGTATATACGCTTGGAGATTACAGTTAGAATGTCTGCTGTGGACGGCCTTGCCTAAATCCATATTGTTGGTCGATAAGAATTTTAGCATTTGGAAGGTGATGGACTAGAGATTGGTTAATTATGGACTCAAATATTTTGGCAAAAAGTGGGAGGAGGCTAATTGGCGGTAATTTGCTGGGCCAGTTCTTTCGCCAGAATTCTTGAAAACTGGTACCACAGAAGCAGTTTTCCAGCAGGCAGGAAAGCAAGATTCATTAAGATTGTAAAGTTTGGAGAGAATTCGAGCTACTTCGGTGGAGCACTTTTTTAATAGAACAGCCGGGATTAGATCAGGTCCAAATGCCTTTGCAGTGTCAAGATTTTTTTAATAGTATGCACTCGAGAAAGGGTGATTTTCAGATCGTCAAGTGTGGCGTTTGTCCGCAAAGGAAAGTCTGGGATAGGATGCTTAGCAGGGTCTAGTGTGGAGTTGAAGGTAAACCGACTGGCAAGCATGTTAGCCTTCTCGGTTGCTGAGCAAACCACTTCATGATTGTTGGATGGTGGGGGAATTATTGATTGCCCATTATATACTACACTGTTGTAGATTTTCCAAAAGTCACGGGTTCCTAATTTCTGAGTTTCGGTCTGTTTTTGGGTGGTTTCAATAAATTATCTCTTAGCTGTCGCTATTTCTTTCTCACAATTATTTCTAGCTTCTATATACTTCTGTCTGTTTGAACTGAATTTATGTTGGTTAAATCTGTGGTATGCATGCTGCCTTTGCGCGATGGCGGCTGCAGATGTGGAAGTAAACCATTGAGGAGAGTGAGGCATGCTATAAAATTTCCGCGTGGGACATATACTTCAATTGCTGTTTTGAACCATTCTGTGGTCTCATTTGCGCACTGTTCAGCTTCTCAATCGGCCTTTTTATAATATCTCGTTGTTTTGAGAAATTACACGACTATTGCAACTGAAAGGTTCACGGTAATTAAAAAAACAAAAAAAGCAGATCATTACGGAAAAAAGAGTTGAAAAAGTTCCTCACGACTTTCAAAGATAGCGCTATACTTTTGCAAAAAGAAAAAAGTTCGTCGCGACTTAGAAAGGTAAATTTTTATACTTTTGGAAAAAGAATTCGCCACTTGTGGTTTTCGCTGCTAAAATCGGTCGTTATTTTTTTTTTCTTTGGAGAAAAATATACACTTGATTTTTTTTCTTTAGACAATGAGCTTTTATATATTTATGTTTTTCTTTCTGTTCGTTTAATTGTCTGGAAGAAGAAATAAGAAAGAATAAAACGGTTTTGTAAAATTGAGCGAACGTTTTGAAATTGCTTATACTGACAAAGCAAAATGGACGAATTGAAAGTAGCGTTGGAACATTTGACGAAGTGTCAGATCGATGCCGCAAAGCGTCAGTCACAATCCGAAAAACACTGGACTGACCGTCAAATAGGATTCGAGGCACAGCAAAAGGAGATGCAAAAATAGTTAGCGGAATATCAAATACGAACCGAGGAACAGCAAAAGGAAGTTCAAAAACAGTTAGCCGAACGTTAAGTACGAACAGAGGAATTGCTTACAGAAATTGTTAAGATTAATGCGCACGCGGAAAGCAATTCGGCATTTTCTCAGAATATAATATGGACCGCGATAGCCAATTTTAAATACGAGTAAGAGGAAAAATCATTCGCAGTGTATTTTCGGCATTATGAAGATTTTTTTAATACTGACTGCAGCAACTGGTCTTATCAAAACAAAACCAGACTTCTACTATGAAAATTGGAAACGTCTGAGCATGATAAATTCGTTGATTCCATCTTGCCTCGGAAAACAGCAGATTTATCATTCAATGACACGGTAAATTTGTTAACAGAACTTTTCTCGCCGAAAACGTCTTTTTTCCATAAGCGTTGGAGATCTTTGAATGTGGTAAAAGACGATAATGATGATTTTGCCACCTACGCAGCTGTAGTAAACAAACACTGTGATGACTTTAAGTTGTCTGAACTAACAGCAGACAATTTTAAATGTCTTGTGTTTGCGCAGGGGTTAACCTAGGGAAAAGATGCGGAAATCAGGCGCAGTCCTTACAAAATTAGGAAATGAACCGAACTTAACACTTCAAAAATTGACTGAAGATTGTCAAAAAGTAGAAATTATAAAATAAATATGCAAGAAATATCGAAGCGGGCATCGCGAATATAAAAAAAGTAAGAAAAAACCCGTCGAAATGGCACACAGACACTTACCACCGAAACTCAGAAAAACTAAAAGCACCGAGCGTTTGTTTCATATGCGGTGGAATACACTGGGTAAGGGATTGCCCATTTAAACAAGAAGATGCCATTTATGCAATAAGATCGTTCATAAAGTTCGCACTGAGGAAAACTTAGAATAGAAGCCGTGTACGTCAAACCAGAACTAAGGACGTCGTAAATTAAAATCTACGCAAATATGTAACGGTTAACATTTTCGGCAAGGCTATTTAATTCTAATTAGACTAATTTCAATAATAAATTTCAAAACGTGGAAAATATTACGAAAGCCGACTATGTTAAAATCTAACAGAAAGGCGATGGTACAAAAATTAATTCTGAAGGTGAATTAATTACAAACGTCACTTTACGGGTGAAAACAAAAAAAAAACTAAGATTGTATGTGCTAAAATATAGTGAGAACCTGTTCGGTTCTGAAAGCATGAAGGAGTTTCGTCTCTGGGATCTTCCTATATCCACATTCTGCAAGAAAATAGTTACCCGCCCAGCAGAAACGGAGAAACTTATAACTTGTTTTAAAAAAGAATTCAAAACGTATTTACTCCTGGCCTGGGGAGATGTACAAAAACGGCCGCAGATTTTAAGTTGAAACCTGGCACACAACCGGTGTTTACAAAGAAACGTCCCGTTCGCTTCCCTGAACAAAATAAATCAGAAACAAGACAGATTAGAAAGCATCTGTATACTGGCAAAAATTGAATATCGTGAGTGGGCTGCTCCGGCAGTTTACGTAAAGAAAAGGTCCGGGGAAATTCGCGTTTGCGCCGACTTTGCAACCGGACTCAACGGGTCCTTAGAAGATTTTCACTATCCATTACCTAGTCCAGAAGAAGTGTTCACGAAATTAAATAGCGGCAAGTTTTTTTTCTAAGATTGACGCTAGCAAAGCTTACCTAAATATTCCGTTAAACGACAATAGCGCTAACCTCCTCTGTATTAACACTCATCGGGGTTTGTACAGATACGAAAGACTCGCGTTTGATATCAAGGTGGCACCCGCAATATTCCAGCAAGTAATGGATACAATGCTGTTCGGCTTGGATACCGCAATCGCATATCTTAATGACATTATCATAGCGAGCAAAAGCAGGGACGAACATGAAAAATATATCAGACAAGTATTCAGTCGAATACAAAATTATGAATTTAAGATCAAAGCAGATGAATGCGAGTTTTTTTTTACAAACAATTAAATACCTGGGTCAAATAATCGATAAAGATGGCTGATGTCCAGACCCAGATAGGGTGACCGCTATTAGAGAAATGCCGGCACCAGTAAACATAACTCAATTGCAGAGTTTTTTTAGATTTGACAAATTATTATCAGGGGTCCATCCTAAATATGCACAGATTGCGCGCACCACTTAATGAATTGCTGAAAAAGGATAAAGCTTGGGAGTGGACAGAAGATTGCCAGACATCATTTCAAGAAATAAAAAGAATCCTGACTTCAAAAATTCCTAGCGCATTTCGATCCGCAGTTGGACATAATAGTAGCTAGCGACGCTAGTCAATATGGCGTCGGGGCGTGCATGCTACATCGAATGCCGCATGGCTCGAAACAGCCTATTGCTTTCGCATGACGGACTTTCTTGCCAGTGGAAAATAATTATTCCCAAATCGAGAAAGAGGCCCTAGGAATTATATTTGCAGTTTCAAAATTCCACCGGTTCTCGTACGGAAGACATTTTTTCTACGAACCGACGATAAGCCGTTGATATCCATTTTTGGATCAAAAAAAGGGCTTCCAACATTCACTGCGAACCGACTATTAAGATGGGGAACTATTCTGCTGAACTATAATTTTACAATTCAATTTCTCCCTCAAAACAACTAGCCCATGCAGACGGTCTATCGAGACTGATTCCTGCCAAAATGGAACCTCTTGAAGATTCAGTAATCGCGGCACTATGTATTAATAGTGATGTAAAAACCACGATAAACAATATTAACCGCTGACTGCTGGTCACACTGCTGGAAATTAAGTCAGAATCCCTAAATGACAATTTCATTCAAACCACGAAGCAGAAATTAGACATTTTTTCTGGTTGCGACGAAATACTCTTATACGGTGAAAGGGTTGTCATCCCCTAAACCCTTCAAAAAAGAATTCTCAGGGATTTTCACATGGGGTATCCAGGAATAAACATAATGAAAAGCCTAATGAGAAGTTTTGTTTATTGGGCAGCTATGGGCCAAGATATTACCGACATGGTGAACAGATGCAAAGGCTGCGCTTTGGCTGCAAAAGCACCACTGATAACATATAAACCTTGGCTTAAGGCGGAACAACCATGGTCGAGGATCCACATCGATTATGCGGGACCTGTGGAGGAGTTTTACTACCTGATAGTAGTCGACTCTTACTCTAAATGGCCAGAGGTACTAAGATGCAAAAAACCGACCATGGCAACAACAACAAATTTTTTATTGGAATTGTTTGCTCGGTTTGGGGTTGTAGACTGTCTGGTTAGCGACAACGCTACATAGTTCACCTCGACAGAGTTCAAAGAATTCTGAGAGACGTATCAAGTCAAGCATATTACGACACCCCAGTACCACGCCAGAAGCAACGGCCAGGCCGAACGCTTCGTCGATACGCTTAAAAGGGCATTAAAAATGCGTCCAGTACATCGAAAGAAAAGCCCCTTCAGCAATTTCTGCAGGTTTACAGAATCACTAGAAATCCGAACAAACCAGATGCAGGATCCCCAGCAGAAATCAAGTTTGGAAAATAAAATTCATATTTGATAAACTGCTACCTAAACACCTAGTACACAACAGAACGTTTACAATGCGAACGAAACGGTTTAACAGAGGAGATAACGTGACTTTTAGACATTTTAGAAATAACGTTTCTTTTTGGGAACAGGGCACGATCTTATGAAGAATCGGCCATGTTACATACATCATTCAGGGCCCAAAGTTTTAACATAAGAGGCACCTGAACCAAATCAGGAAACGCTTCTACAAGGATCAAGAAGAACAACCGCAGGACGACAATGAGGCGATTGAAACTGTGTATGACTTTTTTGACAGACCCTCCAAAAGGGATGTCAGAACCGAGACGCTCCGGTAGAAAGAGGAAGCACACAGACCCCTTGGTGGTCTGCCCCAGAAGAAAGAAATACTGATTTTTAGAACTGCGGAAATCAGCTTGGGAGAGGAGGTTGTTGTGGGGGAATCACTCTCCAAATAGACTGTTCTATCCATTATATAAACCATAGACCTTTTGATCCCAGGTGTGGATTAAACACCAGAGCGACCCTCCTCTTTTCAGTTGTAACCTTTTTACGTTGTTGTTCCAGTAATACATTGTTTAAATTCTGTTCCGTTGTTCTGTTTTCTTTGTGGCTTATTGCAAGCCATAACAATAATAGTCCGCAATAAATAAAGATCACTATTTCTTTATCTCTTTCTATCTGTCCTCTTTCTCTTTCTTTTTTCTCTCTTTCTTTCTTTCTTTCTTTTTTCTTCTGTTTTTATCTATCTGTCTGCAATCGCGTCGAATTTTCTGCATTTTCTATTCTGTTTGCCCATGTCTTTTACAAAATTTCTTATCCTGTAGAATCTTTGAATAAATGCTTGCGGTTTGAAATGATTTCCTCTTTGACATATTTTGGAATATCGGGATGACACGTTTGTCCTGGGGCACTAAAAAAAAAAGAGAAAGAGAAAAAGGTTACATTTCGATTATCTCAAAGAGACGCCCCTCTAACCCGCTCCCAATTGAGTCTTTTGCATTTCCGAATAATATTTCCAATGTTTTATAAAGGCTAGTGTCGTTTTCAGGAAACGTGATTTGTGGTTTTCAGGAGACGCGAATTTGTCAATGGCCAATTGTTTGGCAAAAAATAGAAATGGGACATTGTCCGGGAACCAACACTTTGTAATCTTAGTCTCAAAGGAGCATAGGTCAAGTAATAAGTCCAAACTTTTTCGTTAAAACGATATTTATTTCCTTATTCTCTTGCCACGTGTGACTTCTCATTACGTCTCTCATGCTATGATCTTCTTAAACGTGCTTTCTGAGTTTTATAGTCTTTCTCTCACGGCTCGTTTTTATATAGCTGTTACAGAAAAACAGTGTGAAACAGAAAGTGTGGTGTCTTCTGACGTTTATTTATTTATTTTTTTTTGCTTAGATCTATTGCGTTCAGACCAGATGGAGGTCTGAAAAAAAGGAGGCCGACCGAAATTTGTTTCCTTAATTTATAGCGCCAGTAGGGCAGCAATTGATATGCAGGAAGTTATTTGCTTTGTCATAAATAACTTGCTTGGTAATGGGTCAATTATTTACTGCTTGTAAATTGATTTTACTGAACATTTCACAATAAAGCCTCAAGGTTTATACGGGATTTTTCAAATTTTGATTCGTTTTATTCTGTTTCGGTTCGTTCCGTTCCGTTCCGTGTAAATTATTTACTAATTTATTTGCATTTTTTTTTACGAAAACAAAACTAAACATTTTGTATTGTTTCATTTCTTCATATTTCGTTTTGCTTCGTATATTTATAAGTATTTAATTACAACAAGAATATGGCAAAATTTACCAAAGCTTTACTAAAAAAATCTGAACTGTAAAGCGTTGTAATTAGAGCAACCCAAAAATTGCACTAATTAATCATGTTGATTAATTTGACAAAATAATTACATTAAAAAAATTCATAAATCAATCAAAATATTTAAATTTCACGTCATAAAAACCATCAATGAACATAAATTGCAATCTTTATTCTGTTCTAATTATCATAAAACGATATGGAACGAAACATTGCTAAAACGAAACGAAATTAAACGAAACGAAATTAAACGAAACGAAATTAAACGAAACATTGGTCGTTGGATATATAGTTAGATAATTACATTTAATGTGTTATAGATGTTTACTTGCTTCCTACCTAATCAAGATACAAGGACGTTTCATGTGTTATATTTATGCAGTGTTTATAAGAATAACGACACAGTGATCTATAACAATATAACAAAATATTTTTCTTTTCGGTGACGGTTATGAATGGTTGATTGTTAAGAAAGAGATACACACACGGGAATTCCAAGGGTTGATTCCTCTCGGGCTCAAAATCGTCAACCAACGTTGATACATGTGTCAGATATTATGTGACCTTTCTGTGTTATCGGCAACCAGTTATGCCTTTTCGGGTCACCGGCAACCAGATGTGAACCCGCAACGATCCCTAATGGGGATCTCCTTGTCAGATATGCGTCATTCTCGTTCTTTACAGGGAATTCTTTGAAGGATCGCTCTGCACAGCAGGATTTCGTTGATAGATTTGGTTTAAGCCGATTTCACCTTCGGGTTGATATGTCGCTTTCATGCTGGAAGTGAATATATTTTCATGCACGCAAAAGAAAGACATACTCAGATATCTCTATTCTACTTGGTTAATTCAAGTTAGATATACAATCTATGATATACACTTCTATACAATTGTTCAGTGGTTGATTTTTAACAACATTGTTAGGTCCACTTAGATTTCATTAATTTCAGATTTTGCGGTGGTGACAGACGGGCAGAGAGGGGTGGCGACGGCTCTTCGATTAGGATTAGATTCGCTGATAACTCAGCTCCAACACTCTCCAACTGACGAGTTTGGCGCGGAGATCCGTTTATATATGGAGGTACTGGGGTAGGGTAGGTTGCTCCCTAGACCAATCACCACTGGTTAAGTCATCCCAGGGAAATTCCCGTGTGTGTGTGTGTGTGTGTGTGTGTGTGTGTGTGCCTGGGTGAATCTTCGAACGCTCTCATTTGTGGTTCTCACGATCGAGTATTGTACTTGTTAGCATCGGAAATGAAATTATATTTCGTTAAGTCTCTCAAAGTGACATTAAATTGTCACTTTCACCAAACAATCATATGTATATGCCGGTTTCATAAAAATAATAAAATTCATAACTTAACTCTTCCTTTCAGCAAGGTTGGGTCGCTGCCCTGGCATACAATAATACTTAACAATTAACACAATCATAGTTGCCCGGCATTCTCCAGAGTTTGGGGAGTCTCAACCTTCATCCAAATGGAGAGCCATACCGCTCATTAGGACGGTCACGTCACAATTATTGCGTAAGCATTTGTGACCACCTGAAAAGTTATCGTTGGGATGGCATTTTCAATACAACCTCCCTCTAAGGGTATTTAATTCGGCCATTGTTGTTTCACTGGATGGACCGAACTTTGATTACACCTGTGTAACCTTTTGCCGAACATGACCTTTCAAAAACCATACTTTTAACTTTTCTTTTTGACAATTGATCAAGTTTGTTGCTTCCTCATGCACGTGCTTTTCAGGCTTATAAAGTTTTATTCAAACGTTTGGTACAATTAATAAATAATTTTCTAGAAGTGTAAGCCATGTTTAGTTTCATAAAAGTTTCAGATGGTTCGTTGTTTTAAACAAGTCTTGAGAGGTGACTGGTTTGCAGTAGACAGAACAGTTTCCGATGGTTCGTTGTTCTAAACAAGTTTTGAGAGATGACTTGTTTGCAGTAGACAGTTCCACAGAGAAAAATATTCTTACTGTGCCGAGACGGGGGGGGGGGTGCATGTGAAATTGCTCCAGAAAAGGTTTAATATTTATGAAGCAATTCTGATTTCTGGTTGGTTGGTAGCAGGACGTGAATTAATTTGATTCGTCAGTTCCTAGCAGCATCGTTTATAAATAGAATCGTCCGACTGTGTGGGATCATACACCATCACAAGTCCATTGTGATGGGATGTGTCTCGTAGCGGCTTCGGCTGCAGGGAAACAGGGTAGTACACGTCAAGGATTCGTCACTTGACACTCAGCCCAACAGATGAGGGGTCGGGAACCGGCCCAGCACCTGTTGGACTGAGGTATGCCGCCTGGGTAATACCTAGGAGGTCCACCCTCCCAGGCCTTGCCACCGGGCTTTCCGGTGGGGCAAGTTTATTGCTTGCTGCCTGAGGCGCCCCGACCGGGGAATACCGACGGGGTTACTCAGGCAATTTTTACAATTGTACGAATGCCCCTCCTTTAGGGGAGCCTGCGGGGTTTCCACTTTCCGGCCTTGTGCCACATAATGCTGATGTGGGAAGCATTTAAATAAATACCCCCATCACAATGGACTTGTGATGGGATGTGTCTCCTAGCGGCTTCGGCGGCAGGGAGACAGGGTAGTACACGTCAAGGATTCGTCACTTGACACTCAGCCCAACAGGTGAGGGATCGGGAACCAGCCCAGCACGTGTTGGACTGAGGTACGCCGCCTGGGTAATACCTAGGAGGTCCACCCTCCCAGGCCTTGCCACTGTGTTGCCATTGGTGGAGTAAGTTTATCGCTTACTGCCTGGGGCGCCCCTACCGGGGAATGCCGACGGGGTTACTCAGGCAATTTTTACAATTGTAGGAGTGCCCCTCCTTTAGGGGAGCCTGCTGGATCTCCACTTTCCGGCCTTGTGCCACATTTTTCCGAGGTGGGCGGCAAATAAATAACTACCCCATTACAAGTCCAAAATATTGCAGCAAATCTATACTTTTTACGAATGCGTCAAAAAAAATACTACATACGGCCTACGTATTAACACGATGCTTGTTCCATCATTTTTATGTAATTTACTTTTTGGTACACTTGTTAATCATTTATTGTTTTCGTAATTGCATGATTTTATCAAAAATGATTATCTCGGTTTTCCTTTCTTTCTGACGATTTATTGTTTGTTGCTTTCTCATGCAGGTGCTTGTTAATTTCAGAAATTGTTATTCAAATGAACTTTTGGTGTATTTGATTTAATTAATTTATTGTTCTTACAAATAAACATTTCTCCGTACACACGGCCGGCGTATTAACAAAATGTCAGGTTATTCATTTTTATTCAATTCCCCCTTTTGGTGCATTTGATAATTATTAATTGTGCTCGTAAGCGCATGATTTTATTAACAATTATTTCTCGGTACACACAGCCTAGAGATATAACACATGCAACGCTAGACACAGTAAAACAAAGTGTTGATACCGTTGTATCGTGCACACATTAACCAAGTTACCGTCATCAACATGGAAACAGTAAAGCTTACAATGAGTATTCGTACATCGATTGCAAGTAGTTCTTTTGCCCGCGCTTCCTACGTAATTCTTGCAGACAGGAATTTTTTTTGTCATGTAATTAAAACTTCTCATCCCTACCTTTGAAATAACTAGATCGGAAAATAGTGATTCATCTATTCAACATGATATTAATTCAAAATCTTTGAACAAAAGGGAAGGACAAAAAAAAGAGAGATCAAAATCACTAATTAGTCATATATTTTCTCAGTTACAAATCTCAATAGGTCTCGCCACACTGATGAATGGTAGAGATAACGAAATACGTGCTCGTTGGTAACTACATTATATACAGGATCGCAAATAAAATGTGTACTTAAGCGAACGAAAGAAATTAATAAATAAATTGAGACAATACGTTCATATAAATATAATTTAATAATTGCATAATATTATAATTATATATCTATGTATATATATATATATATATATATATATATATATATATATATATATATACAAAAGTTAAAATTTGTGTGAAAACATTCTCAATATATATACTCAACTATTTTTATCGACTTAGCATTTGTCATAAAAGGTACTCAGACATGTGGAACACTTTTTAATCCGTTTTCATCCGGAAGAAAAGGATGCTAAGGGGTCAAAACTGAAAAATTGGTACGTGGGGAGGGGCAGATTTTTATCTTTCTCCACTGCTTCACGAATACGCATACGTAAATCATTTATATGACAGCTTTCTTTGTGTTAAGAATATGTAGGTTTCAAAGCATTTTTAAAAGACTGTCTGAAGCTGGCGTACTGGTAATCACACTTAACTCATTGTCTTTAGGTTTTGGTTCGATCTCATCTCCAGTATTTTTTATTTTTTTTACTTGCAAGAAAAGACTGTTTAGAAATGCTTTGTAGTCGACGTTGAAAAGGTCTTTGTACCGGCTAACAGATGCGTCGAACGTTTCTCAGGAACGTAGATAAATGCACAGCCACCGAGAGTAAGAAGAAGGCCTGTTAACTGAAAAATGTCTGCAGGCAATGTAGGTAAGATTTGTCTGAGTGTCAGTACTATATGAGGGCCATTTGAAAAAGAGCAATAACATTTTTTTTTAAAGAAATAAGAACACAGTTCGATTAATACTTAAACTGAACTTTATTCAATATAAAATATAAATATTATCTACGTAAAATTAAGTTATTTTAAAGCAATATAGTATTTAATACTGATAAAACTGAATTATGACTTTAGGGAACAAACAATTAAAGAAACATTAAACACAAATATTTTTTGGCCTTTGGAACAAGATCACAGTGTAGTATCTGTTTTGATGCTACACTTTACCTTTTCTGTCCTCGGTCGGTGGAGTAGATACCTTTCATGATTGAGATTATTTTTTTTCCTATCCAGAGGGCCTCTTATTGGGAAGCTGGATTTTGCCCACAAGATTATATGTTGAAATATTTAAATAACTATTACTTTGAATACAGAAATTATATTTAAAGTTTTGGTTTTCTGTTTTTCTATGTCCATTTTCCCCCAGGTTTTCATCAAAATGTGTAGCGTATTAGTTGTCTCACAAGCCATCATCATGGATCGCTCAATGGCAGTAACCTGTTGTGTTCCCTGGAGATCAAGTGACAACAAGTCTCCCCAGATTTCCAGTGTTCTTCACCTCTTGACCACTTGTGCAGATGATTGCATGCTATCGCAAGAGCCGTTGTCACTGATTTCTCGTTGGTATCGGCCATTGATGTTTCCTGAGGTTTGGGTGACAAAATGTCTCCCCAAGGTAACATATTTGAACTGCACACTTCCAGTGAAGATTTGGTTAGTACTCTCCCATCTCGGTCTTTCCATCCTCCCTGACCCTTCACAACCAGTTGGTGTGGCGCCAGTCGGTGTCATCTACACCAGATTATTATTATTATTATTATTATTATTATTGTTATTATTGTTATTATTATTATTATTGTTATTATTGTTATTATTATTATTATTATTATTATTATTATTATTATTATTATTATTATTATTATTATTATAAGGGTGGTTGTGCAGTGTACGCACGTGTATTTTAAATATTATTTTCAAGTTAAATTAAATTTGGGGTTTGTATTACTATACACATAGATTCGAAAAAGTTGTCAAAAATCAAATATATACCAAATAAATGTTATCAAAGGCAAGACAAGTTACTCTTCTATCTCTCTAGAAAGGGTTTTAGTTGTTTTACTCGTGTTTAAAACGTGTAATCGCTTCGAAAATCATACAATGTTTATCGATATATTTTAAAAAGAAAAATGTCGGCATGCTTGCTATTGAACTCGGTAAGTTTGGGAAAATGAGTTCAAACAAACAAATTATACAAAATACTGTTGGAAACTCACCGAATATATGTCCGCCTATTTCACGGTAACATATATTGAGCGAGTTTCTAACAGTATTTTGTATATATATATATATATATATATATATATATATATATATATATATATATATATATATATACATATATATATATATATATATATATATATATATATATATATATATATTAACTCGTTTTCTCAAACTTACAGTGTGCAACAGCAAGTATGCCGCCATTTGCATGTTTCAAATACATCGGTAAACACTGGGTGTTTTTTTGAGCCGAATAAAAACTTTACATTAAATAAAAACACTAAAAATTCATCCAGTTTGGTAGAAAAGTAACTTATCTTGCCTTTGATAACATTTATTTGTTATATATTTTTTGACAGCTTTTTCGAATCCATGTGTATAGTAAAACAAACCCGTCATGTAAATTATTTACAGTTAAAATGTTATAGAAAACAAAAACTTGAAGTTTAAATATATTTCAAAGAAATAAATTACGCCCGGTGCTAAAATATTGAAAATTCATCGAACGTAAAGATTAAAAAAAAAAAAACTGCCGTGAAAAATGCTAACTTTAAAATATTTGGAAATACTCAGTAAAAGTTGTATTTATTATTGAAAGAATAGACTGAAAATATTATATAAAAATGGTTTGTTTTGCAGTAAAAAATACAAACAAAATGAAATATTCGACTTTCTCCGATAGAAATAAAAGTTCAAAAACTAGTTAACTTACTATATTTTGTTGGATTAAAATGATCCCAATGTGCAATTATAATAATTATCCAAATGGAGAATTGTTATTTCTCTTTAGAACATACATGGACAATCGGTAACGCATATTGGTAGCCATGGGGAATTTGTACCCATATTTTTATGCCTGTTAGCATGACCACGTGGTTGAATACCGGAACCTTTCTATACCTACAAGTTAATCAGGAAGTGACGTTACGCTGTCATGTTCACCGGCCTACTCTCTCTTGGTGGTGATAAATGTTTCCATGGTGTTTCATATCGTGTTTTGCGAAAACACTGTGTTATTGCATGTGTTAGGTACATTAATGCCAGATTTTTTTATAGACGTTCTTCCATATTTCTTTTTTTTTTACAGTCAACCTTTCTTCAGTTTCCTACTCTTAAAGCATCTGCTGTAATGCAGTTTTTATTGCAGTAGTATCTGTTGTTTTTATAAGTTTTGTTGTCGGAACCTCCTTACAATTATTCATTCAAAATTCTCCATCTTGTATACTTTTACTCACGAGTCAATCTTACTTTCTCGTGAAAACATCGTAATATAACTAACTATTGTTGAACCCTGTACGTTGAACTGTTTAGTTTTTTTTTTCTCTGAGAATAAAAAAGACTATTATATAAGAGAAACACCGGCTAAACGCTTTGTTCTCTTTCATTTTACTGAACATATCTGAAAGTATAGTTTTGAAACAAAAAACATATTCGATGTCTAACAGCACTATTTTTCTTTTCTTTTCCCCCAGACAAAGATTTCGTTGGTTGTCCTTTTAAATTTCAGTTATTATTTAGTACTTGTGGGCATCCCTTTTGTGAATTCAAGTCTTTCTCGCCAAGTTGTTGTGGAATTTTTGGCCGTGAGTTCTCGAATCCGCGTTCGTTGCGGTTATCTTCTTTGTGAAATCGAATACTTCGTCGCTAACGCTCTTTATCTGTGCCTAAATCCAAACTTAGATTCCATGAGCAAAGCTTCTTTTTTAGAACTGCACGCCAGTGGAACTCTCTGCCGCTTGCCTGTTTCCCACCTGACTACAACTTGGACGTCTTCAAGTCCAACATAAACAAACTCCTGACAAACCTCCCCTCTTAAGTAAAACACTCTATCAAAACCCCAATAATAATGATTACTACAATACTATCTCACTGATTACTGTACACGCAATAACCCTTATCCCTGAGTGGCCTTTGGGCCTTGATAAGTGGTGACCCCCATGTAAAACAAAGGAAAAAAAAGTTGTTGTGGCCCGGAAGATTCACTAGGGAAACACACGAGCACTGATATGGGTTAGAAAGGTCAATTGTATTGAAACAAAACAGAATATAGAAAGAGTAACAGTCGTAGCACGTACCGCAAAAATAGCGTATTACGAAGTGCACAAACAACCCACAAAGTCTCACCTCTCATTCTATTTATACAGTTGAGAAAGGTCATCTGTTATGCATGGATGAGCACCTGCAACAATATATATATATATATATATATATATATATATATATATATATATATATATATAAAGGCACTTTG
This sequence comes from Euprymna scolopes, assembly GCF_053919585.1. Lineage (NCBI taxonomy): Eukaryota > Metazoa > Mollusca > Cephalopoda > Sepiida > Sepiolidae > Euprymna > Euprymna scolopes. Next base: position 129,576,309 of record NC_136488.1, read on the forward strand.
TCTATCTCTGTGTGTACGTTCGTTCCCTATGGACCCCAAAAAGACTCCAAAAAGAAAATCCGATTAAAGAAAGAAACAGTTGAATTTTGCTCTAAGTTGACACCCTCATACAGCCTAACATCACTAATGCATTTGAGAAGATTTAATCACAGAATAAACAAAACGATCCGTCGTAGGAATCAAAATTATGTTCTTTGATAAGACATGGGCGCGTTCAAAAGTAATATTTTGTTAAGAACACGATTGAACAATGATACTTGACTGATGCATTTTAAACAATTGATAATTGATTCCATTGCATAAACAAATACAACTACAAGTCTTCAGATAAGGGTTAACACTTTTACAAAACACAAGGATCCTATCATATGCGAAGTGTACTCTTGCATGTCTATAGAACAAAGTCAATGATGAACCATCAGAATGACACTATCCTCGTCTGAGTTCCAATCTTTCTGCCCCCCCCATTGCCAAACTTTCACGAAAAAACACCTGTCTAGCTGAAACCACTGTCAGTAATTTTCCCCACCCTTTATCTGTGCCTAAATCAAAACGTAGATTCCATGAATAAAGCTTCTTTCTTAGAACTGCGCGCCTGTGGAACGCTGTTCCGTTTGCCTGTTTCCTACCTGATACAACTTGCATCTCTTTAAGTCCAACATAAATAAGTTCCTGATAAACCGCCCCATTAAGTAAGACACTTTATCAGATCTCCATTACTAACGATATTGTCCCATTAATTACTGTACACGAAATGACCCTTATCCCCGAGTGGCCTCCCTGCCTTGATAAGTGGTGACTTCCATGTACAAAAAAAACTTTAAGTTAAGCCACTATTTACGAATGATTTTTTTTTAAATCAATAGTAGATTCTCTACAGTGCAATGTAAACTACAATGTATTGTAAACTATGTCACTGCGAGGAGACTTTTGAGTCTCTGTTCCGGTACTGTACGATGGTACGTAACTATAGTAGGCAATCAATTGATTTGATTAAAAAATGGGCGATTTCGCCGATTTTGATTAAAAAAATGTGGGAAGGTGGAAGATTCGTTGATCCTCATTCAATACAAGACAACGTCGGGTTTCCTTGCTAGTTATTCTAATACTTTTTATTAGTGATTCTATTGTATTTAATTGTATAAAACAGAATCGCTACTAAAAATTAGATTAAAAAACAATGGATCTTACATTTAAAAGTGATAAAATGGTGCATAAGATTTGACATTGTAACTCGTTGGTAAAATACCAAGTTTTCGACATGGCAGTTACGAGTTCGATCTTTGTTAAAAGTTTAGCCAGGCTTACGACGAGTACTACCCAGAAACACTCGTTCATGGATAAATTTTATGCACGTAAAAATATTCATTATTTATTTAAATGAAAAAGCTATTTGAATATTTAATAAAAAAAATTTATAATAATATTTATAATAACAAAAAAATACGCCCTAAAAAAGATGGCGACTCAAATAAACAAAGGGCATATAACTCTCGCACGCTTAGGTAAGTGAAACCATTTAATTCAACAGAATAATTAATAAATAAATAAATAAATACATAGATCTTACATTTAAAAGAGATAAAATCGTGCATAAACATTGGACAGGGTGTCATAGCTTATTGGTATGATTTCGGGATGACGATTGGGCAGTTACGAGTTCGATTCTTGTTAAGAGTTTAGCCATGCTGACGACGAGATACTACGAAACACGTGTTCGTGGATAACTTGTATGCACGTAAAAACATTTAATAAATATTTAAATAAACATATTTTAATACTTAACAAATAATAATAATAAGTAGAAGAAGAAAAGAATCTGGGATGAAAATAAATAAGCGAAACTATTAAATACAGCAGAATCGCCGATAAAAATTAAATAAATATAATGGACCTTATATATATATATATATATATATATATATATATATATATATATATATATATATATATATATATATTATGGCAGTAGAGTTTAGTTTCCTAGCAGTACATCCAATGAAACAACATGTGTCTTCCAAAAAGTGCTCAGTGAGTAAACAGAGCAGGTATATTAAATTTATTTATACAAACATTGATGGCTGCATATGTACATATATGTTTCTGTAATCACTCGTTATTAGGGAGATTACGTCTTAAGACCAAGAATTACGTTGGCCTGAAGGTGTAATCTCCCAATGATTACAGAAACATGTATGTAGCCATCAATGATTGTATAAATAAATTATATATAAATATATATATATACATATATATATATATATATATATATATATATATATATATATATATATATATAATGTGTCGATCACATTATTGCAGATTAGTAAAATATCTATATTTCACTAAATATACGTCGCAATAAATTGAATTGCATCATCAAAGGACTGCTTTAATGTTAGTTATTTCCCAAAAGTTTATTTAAATTAATGCGATATTCATTGATAAAGAATAAAATGTCATTACTTTGTAAATATCGCATAAATTTAAATAATATTTTGGGAAATAACTAGGATTAAAGCAGTCCTTTGATGATATAATTCAATTTTTTGTGACGTATGTTTAGGGAAATATTGACATTTTACTAATCTGCAATAAAGCGCTTAGCAGAGTTTATAAATCAGAAAAGGATAATGCAAATATAGATAGAATAAAATAAATATATAATGGTAGACATGCAAGATTATCGATAAAAATAAAGATACGAACATATGTAAATACATAGATACACATATATCATGTCATCCCATAAGTTCTGTCCGAATTTATGAATAAAGAAAAAAGTGACCAAATGCTACATTTTATTAAAGATTTAATTACCAATATATGTTCGCTAATTATCTATGACTTCTTTCCATATATTAACAAGCTTATTAATTCCATTGCTGTAAAATAATTTTGGCTTTGATACGAAGAACTCACAAATGTCAGTTTCAACATCTCTCTGCGTTACAAAAGCTGTTTCATCCAAATGATTTTGTAAGCTACGAAACAAATGGTAGTCTGGAGGAGCCAGGTCAGGAGAATAGAGGGGATGCGGAATTTTCTCCCAATCAAGTTATGCGATATTTCGTGAAGTGGTTCTTGTTGTGTTGGGTCCTACATTGACCTGAGGAAGCATCACCTCTTTCCGATTCACTACAGCAGATCTTTTTCCCCTGAAAGCTTGGTTCAAACGCTCTAATTCCTGACAGTAGATTTGAGCATTAATTGTTGCATTAGGTGGTAATAATTCAAAGAGGAATATTTCTAGTCGGTTCAGCTGCTGAGTGTCCTTTCTTGAACTCATAAAGCATTGCATACCTCAAATGATTCTTCGGCATTTCCATTTTAGTAGGATTGTAATCAAGCAAATTTAAATTTTATTGTTCTATAAAATATGTAATCAGTTAAAATACATTTAAACATAAAAATGTCAAAAAAATTACACAATATTTTTTTTAGTTTCATTCAATTTAAAAACAAAGTAAAAATGTCGAACAGAGCTTATTGGATGACCTGAAACATCCCTTCGGTGTATGTATTCCAAACAACCTGTTTAACAGCAAAATCCCACCCCTTCACTGTAGAGGTCCCTAGATTCCGGCAAGCCTTATACTCCCATAGCTTTCTGCCTAGGAATGCTAGACTTTGAAATTCCCTCCTGATAACTACTTCTCTGACTACACTGACATGCAGAAGTGCAATGTAAATCGACATCTCCCTCATCTCCTGCAAACATAGCCCCAAATAATATATTCAGGTGGCAATATGGATTGTTTTTCGGACAGAACTTATGGAATGATCTACTAGATAAATACATGGATAATATATAAAGATATAGATAAAGGCTTAAAAACATCGTAAAATATTTATTTTACTTTCTCCAAAGACTCAGCAGATATTCACTAAACATTTCTGTTTTTTCTTTGTTTCTAATTCAAATCTAAAGACTACAATGAATTCAAAATAAACAAATTACCGCTTCCGGTAATTTGTTTGCTTCCGGTAATTACATTTTCCACATTCCATTTTGCTATACTTCTCATCTGCGAACTTAATCGCTTGAACCCGCATCGAATTTTTTTTCTTGCCTCCCAGGGTATTCGTTGGCTTCAAATGTGAAAATGTAACCAACATGCGACATTTTTTTTCTTCTTATCCTTTCGATTGAACACCCAGAGCGAACTTTAGAACACGTAGAAGAGGCTGACGCGATCTGCGCAAATCTTCGTAAATTTTTAACGGGTTTCAATAAAAATGCAACATTAGAATCATGTAATCTTTATTGTAATCAGTATTATAAAATTATAAATCTGTCAGTCTGTCACAACTAAAGGTGACAGTTCATGCTGTGCATCTCAAATAGTTTCTGACACCCCAGTCCAGACCCTGGCCTCATGTGGCTTATCTACGAGGGGCGTGCAATAAGTAATGCCCCTGACCCACTTCCAGTTCTCTGATCTAGCTGAAATTTTGCAGGTCCAATGTTTAATATATCTACCGGTTATATGGCAAATTAGAGCTCTGAACGAATTATGGTTTCTGTTTTACAGGTGTTTGAACTGAGTCAGGTGTGAAATAGAGCCTATTGGATGTCGAGCAGTGATCCGGTTTTTGTATTTGAAAGGACGCACACCACAGGAGACTTTTGATGAAATGAAAGAAACTTATGGTGATAATGCCCCATCATATGACCTTGTAAAACGCTGGCATCGTGAATTCAAACATGGCAGAAAATCTGTGGAAACAGCTCCCAGACCTTATCGCCCCTCCCTTCTGCCATTGATGAGGCATCTGTCTGTCAAGTTGAGGCTGCCATTTTGGAAGATCGGCGCATTACTATTCGCCAAATAGCACAAGATGTCAAGATTAGTACAGACTGTGGAAACTATCATTCATAACCATTTTCATATGCATAAGGTGTCTGCCAGATGGATTCCCAGGTTGCTCCCACTATTCCAGAAGCGAGAACGCGTCGAGTGCTCGAGGATGAATTTGGAGATGTGCCAAGAAGATGAGTCAAAGTTTTTCAAAAGACTGATGATGAAACATGGGTCCATCACTATGATCCAGAGACACAAGCCCAGTCAATGCAGTGGAAGCAAAGGATGAAACATGGGTCCATCACTATGATCCAGAGACCAAAGCCCAGTCAATGCAGTGGAAGCACTTGGACTCGGCACCTCCAAAGAAGGAAAGGATGCAGCCCTCTGCTGGCAAGGTCATGCTCACAGTCTTCTGGGACGAGGACGGAGTAGTGATGACAGATTTCCTGGCAAAGGCTACCACAATTACAGGAGCCTATTATGCTTCACTTTTGAGGAAATTAAGGGAAGCTATCAAAATCAAGAGGCGGGGTAAGATCAGCAAAGGCACCCTCCTCCTGAAGGAAAACGCTCCGGTCCACAACATGCATGTCGCCAGATCAAAAGCACGGGCGTATGGTTATGAAATTCTTCCCCATCCTCCCTACTCTCCTGACATTGCACCTTCAACCTTCAACTGGATTTAAATTTGAATTTGACTCTTGCATGCAAGCTGCAATGTTATGCCCGGTTTGCTCTTATTATTTTTTACATTTTTCACATTTCCCACATTTTTCACTCGTTGTTTTTAAAGGACATGTGTATTTTTGCATTTTATGACTGCAATAAATTGCGGTTTCACTTAATGTCATAAACAAAACACTAGCTTTGCTACAAATATAATTTGCTGATTTCTTTCTGTCCTCTGATGAGAAGAATAGCAAAAATAGCATTCTTTGAAACTCCGCGGAATAAGGATTTTGTCGTTTGTTTTTTTGTTTTTTTGTAAGTATTCAATCGAAGATTAAAATTTGATTGTAAATTTTCAACTTACAGTTGAAATTTTCTATTTTTTTATTTGGATGGGATAAAATTATATATATATATATATATATATATATATATATATATATATATATATATATATACTGGTATTTATATTAGATTGAAGTTTACCATTGTTTTTATCAGGTAAACACTGCATCTTTTTTTATTTCATTATACACACACACACACACACACACACACACACACACATATATATATATATATATATATATATATATACATATATATATACTAGCATGGGTGCCCGGCGTTGCCCGGGTGTTTGGAGGTGTATGCTAAGCAAAAAAAACAACAAAAAAACGGTCAATTTTTTTTAACTTTGACCCCTATTATAATCCCTTTTTGGGCTCAAATCAAGTTATTAGGTTAGATCAATGTCCAATCGATCTATATCTAAAATTTCAAGTGTTTAGCTCTAAAATTATCGGAGGAGTTTCGTAGGGTTCTCAAAAGTCAAATCATTGAACTTTGACTTCTTAACAGCCAAATTTCTGGCCGACAACGGACCACAAAGATGTCCCCACATCTAAGTACCCTGTATATCAAATTTCGAGTCTATCGACTTAAAATTGACAACATTAATGCGTAGGGAAATGTACACAGACACACAGACAGACACACACACAGATACACAGACACGTTCACTTATATATATATATATATATATATATATATATATATATATATGTGTGTATTTATTGAGTAAAATGATTCATCATTTATAATTGAAATTAAAAATTAAAATCGGTTTCAAAAGGAAGAACAATCAAAATTGTTATTCCTTTTGAAACCTATTTTTAATTATTAATTACAGTTATAAATTACCAATCATTTTACTCAATATTAAAATAGGTTTAGGATATATGATGCCTATCAAGCTTATTATATATCTACATTACAAGGAGCACTGTTTTCTTTTAATTGTACTAATGCATTTACAAATACATTAAAAAAAAATCTGCTCTTTAGACTGTTGTTCTAATCCCATATATATATATGTATATATATATATATATATACATTCGTGTGTTAAAACGTTTTAATTCTAAAGTCTATGCAATTATGCACCATAGAGAAACTATGCAAAAATAGAATTCAGTGTATTAGTGAAATGAAACCGGCCATCTAGTAAGAAAGCATGAAAATCAATAAGTAAGGATATGCAAATTACTTAAACTTCATGTCGTTGTTTGCATATCCCTGATTGAGTATATTAAGAAGTTGTTTTTTTTTAATTTTTAAAGGGTGTGCGTCTAATACATGATAAAACAATAAACTTGTAGTAATAGAAAAGGCCTTATGATTCCATTTCCGTTTGATGAAAACCGGATTTTTTTTTGTTGAAAACCATCTACCAGTTAGCCAGTTTTGTACAAATCGCAAGAGCGATAGGAACCTTCTATCATTTTTAGAAGTGACACAATATTCAACGAGCGAGATCGGATATACGCCGCCGTACTACTCATACTTTCTACCGATTCAAGTAATGACAACAGGACCATTGCCAGCGCCCTCAAAATGCATCGCCGGATTGTTGCAAATAGTATGGACGTGTCCAGAGTGGTGAAAATAAAGTTTCCGTCCACGGTTTTTGTTTTCAACTGAGAGCCACACCATGCCACCTCACATCTCTTAAGTCGTCATGAAAGCCAGCATCAAAGTGCACCTAGATGTGCTGAAGACTATTGTGATCCTCTGGTACAATCAGCTGGCCGCTAGCAAACCCTAGGTGTAGCAGCAAGACTTAGTGCTAGCCCACAAATCCAAAAAAACAATGATTGGCATCAGAAGGAGTGCGACGATTTTGTACCCTTCTTTCATCGCCCCCCCCCCTTCAACCCCCGACATGAATCCACTGGACTATTCGTTTGGTCATATGTCGAGAATATTATCAATATGACCTCCCACAGCATCAAAGCCAGCCTGAACGCGTCATCAGCCGAGTATTCACAGAGCTCCCACCGGTACTTGTAGAAAAGCCATTCTCCCAGGTCCGGTCCCGTATCAATGCGGTGATTGAGGCTGGAGGATGCTACATTGAATAGATGTCAGCTCTACTGCATATTCAAGTTATCTAAATTGATTCATTCAATACAATTTTAAAAATAAATCTGAGGTGTTGTTTACTTTAAGGCGGCAGCTATTTTCATATATTTACGAGTATATATGAATGAATCTTAATTCTCTGTTTGACATGTGATATATTTAATTGTAATACGTTGAGTAATATATATATATATATATATATATATATATATATATATATGTGTGTGTGTGTATATACATATATATGCTCGATGCCTCCGTTCAATCTCGAAAGACAAAGGATACACATTGTAGGTGCAGCTGCGCGTGTAACTGTGATGCAAGGGTTGCATAATCATCAACAAACACACATCGGAACCGTTTGAGTTCAGTGGAAAGAAAATGTACAGGACGACTGGAAACAATGCAGGTTAGGGTTTAACAATGCACCTAACCAATCAGCGATACGCTTACCATGGAATTCCAAACCCAATTTGTATGTGTGAAATTCAGCAATAGTCTGAAGTTTTTCGATCTGAGACCAAAATGAAATCATCTTCACACGACCTTGGAGGTCAATCTTTGTCAATTTTCTTGCTTAGAACCCAGGACACCTGGGCCGGGGTTCTCAAGGCCAGACTAATGTCATTGTACCTTATTCTAACATTTCTTGTCATTTGTTTTCAAACAATAAAATATATATCTAGCTTTGACAATAAATTAAAATATATATCTATATATTTTAATTCAAGTATTTCTGATATCTGCCATTGTCCGGGATTCAATTAGATAATCTTAGCATATTTAGCCGGTCTTTCTCAGGTGTCAGGGGGGGCTCTCAACCTCCTCAATGAGGAGCAAATCGCTCCCTCAAGAAAACCATGTTATAAAGGAATACATAAGTAACCGGAATGCAATCCCATAATTCTCTTCTTTTTATCTCTCTCTTTTTCGTCCGGACAGCATGGGGTAAGATGCATATTTTTTTTCTCTCCGTAAATGAGGAGGGGCATTCTCTCTCCCTCAACACTAGTTAAGGTTAGTTAGTTAGTTTTAAGGAAGTGATGGTGAAAAGCAATTGTATGATCTGTAAATTGTACGTTAATATTGTAATATTTTCTTGTAAACAAAATAATTAATTATATTTCTCATATATTACGATTGTGCTGTGTTTTGTGTTCTTGTTTCTGACATAAATGTCTACATTAAAAGAACGAAGCGGCCTGACGACGAAGAAGGTTCCTGCCAGAATGTCACCAGAAGACATCTTGAAAGAATGAAGGAGCCACACACCCACATCCAACATCTCAGGTATGCTTCTCCCCTTGATACTCAGACTCTATTGATTGGCCCATCTTCACATCATCATAGGACCGTTTCTAAGACATTTAGTCAAAAACTTGGGTCGGTCACACACAAATGACCGGCTGATCGTCTTATAATGGTTACTAACGAGTTAGCCCCCCCCAATTATAATGGTTACTAAGGAGTTACGCCCTCAAAGGTCCCAAATCGAAGCCTCACCAACTAGATTAACTTTAGAGTCATATTTAGGGTTAACATAGTCGTTACCTGCCCACAGTTGGGACCCACACGTTGTATGCAGACAGTCGCAAGGAAACCAAGACAAGGAATAACTTGACTCACTTTTTTCCGTTGAAACAACAGACATTTATTTCCAGGTACTTTCTAGAATAATGCATCGTCTCTTGTTCAAACCTGTGTTCTCGTCCAATGTGTAAAACACGTCTATCTATCTCCACCCCCATCGGTCTGCCCACAGGTTCTTTTTATGATCTTCTTTTCTTCCTCGCCGACCCGTCACCTTGCACAGTTTCATACAGCTGCTGCTGCTGTCATACTTACATCTACACCAGATTATAATACGGACAGTAGAGTTTGTCATCGATTAGGGTCATTTAAAAAAGTCCTCTCTCGACTTACTTGTTTGAATCACACGAACCAAGGAAGATAAACAGGAACAAATATGAAATGTATATTTTTTTCTTACAAGAGCGTATCCACTTATGAAGGCCCAAAGAACACTAGAGGATAAGGGTTAAGGAATGTAAATTGGTAGTGTAGCAATCCTTAATGTGTAGATTGGATAAAATTCGGATTATTAAAGGGAACGGCTCAACAAGAACTTGTTTAAATTTACTTCAAAGTTTCCATATTGTAATCGGCCCGGAAGCAGGCCAGTGGGACAGTGTAGCACAGGCAGGCAGTTCTAAGAAAGAAGCTTTGTTCATGGAATCTGCGTTTAGATTTAGGCACTGATAGAGAATGGAGAAAATTGTTGATAGTGGTTAGGTTTGATAAGGAAAGACCATATGTTGGTGCTCAGATGTTAGTCGTTTGTTAGTAGTCAAAAACGACACCATGTAGAAATGATACGGCATAAGTCCGCGTTTACATGGGTTAATCAGCGCCTTCAGAAATGTCATGCAAATATGCAGTTTGTCTGTCTATTGCAAAAGGCAAATCAATCGATCGGCGCCAGAACTGACGAGGCAGAAAAACAAAAAAAAAAAAAACCCATCAACGACAAAGATACAAAATCAGACTTGCTTCTTTGTTTTTAATTTATTTAGTTTCTTCAAGACACATTTTAGTTCATGGGTCGGCGCAGCAGCGGGTTGTGTGGCACGGCTTGCGAAAACACAGCAGCGAACCTTTCGCCGAATATCAAACAATAATTGTTCAGAGAAATCGTCATCTGCAATGGACGTTTTCGTTGAGATTTGCTGACGGCGTCGAGGATTCAAAACTTGTTAGTTGATAAACGGGAGAAGAACATGGTGAAACAAAAACACGGAGAAAAAAACAAAACGAAAAGAAGAGAAGGGGGGGGAACAATAAACGAATAATTTTGTGCAAAAACAAAGAAGTCAAGTGAAAATATTGTTCTTCTAAGATATTTCTTTTTAAAAAGTAAAATAATAAAGAAAATAGTAGGAGTATTTGGAGTATTTTTTGATAGATGGCGATAAATTACTACATATACCTAGTATAGAATTAAACTAATGTACTGTACTTACAATAACCCTTATCCCTGGGTGGCTTCCAGGCCTTGATAAGTGGTGACCACCTCGTATAAAAAACTGTTAAGTATAAATAAAATATTATATATATATATATATATATATATATATATTAGACATTAAGAGGAGATTATAGATAGATATATAAATTCCCGTTCACATACACCTTTCAGAATAAAGCTAGAACCCAGAACTAGATAGAATCGAGCAATTGCATCGACAACGGACAACGCCAGACAATTGCATCGACAACGGACAACATCGAAACCCACTTTGGGTCTGGCGTTGTCCGTTGTCGATGCAATTGCTCGATTTTATCTAGTTCTGGGTTCTAGCTTTATTCTGAAAGATGTATGTGAACGGGAATTCATATATATATATATATATATATATATATATATATATATATATATATATATATATATATATATATATATTCTGTTTCGCTATTTTCTTTTTTATCTTCTCCAATCCCCGATTAATATTTTTCTTGTTTTTTGTTTTTTTACTTTATTCTCAAAATTGTTTAGGTTGGATTCATAAGTTTCTTTAGCGAGCGCTTTCGATAGGAATACTTCTATCATCCTCGGGCATATTGTGCTGCGAAAATTATGTTTTTAACTATATGTATATACGCATATTTTTGTCACGGTCACGTAGTGGCTTATTACGATTTAGGTGGGCGGACATTTTTTTATATACATATATACATATTTAAAAATTTAAATTTTCTACCCAAGGCATTTCAAAATATTTCGAATGTACTCGTAATTAACACTATCTATCCAAGGTTTTTTTTTAAATCTTAATATATAATTCTTCAAGTATTTTTAATCTATTAATATTGTTTTCGCTTTGACTACATCTTAGTGTTCTCAACCATGATCCTTCGGAATTCAGAATAATGGAAGCCATGGTTACCCAAATTCTGCGATATTGAACTAGTGTCGGAGAGGTGGAGAGTTAGTCTTCGTGACAACGTGTTTGTAGTACAGCCTATGTAGTTTAGTAGTATTAGATATACACTATCTTAATGAGTAGTAAAATCGGTATATATATATATATATATATACATATATTGTAATAATTAAATAATAATAATTAACTAAGAAGAAGAAAGAGAAAAAGAAAAGAAGACGAAGAATATATACAGTAATATATATGTAGTAATAAACATTAGTAATAAATAGTGATAGAAAAATAGTTGTTAGGCTCTTAAAATAGTGATAGAAAAATAGTTTTTAGGCTCTTAAAATTCAGATTAGAACTGACCGCTAGGATCCGTGGCTCAGTAGTAAGACTACTTGGAATAATTCATTGTAAAAAGTAATATCTCCAGAATGTTGAAGGTTCAAGTCTTAGTGTAGGTGATCGAAAAATAATGTTGCATATTACTTAGGCCTTCTATCCAGTCATGGCTGACGAAACGAGAACATGCTGCCCCAATAATAAAGGATTCTATCGAAATTGTGGCCAGATTCTCGAGTTCGTCAGAAACATTCCCGAGTTCGACAAAATACAACTGAAGAAGGTTGGAGGTTAAATCGACCGAACAGTTGCAGAAGTGACACTCAAGATGAGAGCAGTAGTCCGAAGAATCCAAATAATACGATCTTCATCTCAAAAGTTCAGAAACGTTTTAATCGGAGGTTGCTTTCAGTTTGGATGGTGGCGGTTTTAAAGAAACACTTTTAATGGAAAGCGTTTTTAGGAACATAATAAAAAAAAGCAGGAGAAATAGACACGAACAAAATACCAAGTTTAAAAGCAAACATTTAATAAAAAGATATGCTATATATGTTTTAAATGGAAGTTGACGTGGATATGAATACATAGAATGTTTGTAAATAAGTTTATAAATAATTAAGTAGCTGAATAAGATGCATCAACAAAGCACAAATACACTTGAAACGACGGGCAAACGTATGAATAAATCTATATAATTAAAGTGAGGAAGTGTGTGCGAGGACAATTCTCAACCTATATACTCAACGAATTTTCGATATCCTAACTTTAAATTTGGTATATAGGCTATTCAGACATGTGAAAAGTTTTAACAAATACTTTTTTTTTCTTTTGAAATCACGACTCTATAAGAATATATAGGAAATCTGGACAAATTAAAATAGCATGTTTAAGCGTATTTTGACTCCTTAGCATCCCCTTTTTTCCGGAAAAAAAGGGGATGCTAAGGGGTCAAAATGGAAAAATTGTTATATTGGCGTTACCGAAATTTTTATGTTTATCAACTGTTTCACGAATGCGCATGCGTGAATCGTTCACATGACAGATTCCTTATGCTAGGGAGAAAGAGGTTTGAAAACGCATTTTAAATACCATGACAAAGTGCGTAGACTCTCCGAATGCCCTTTGCAAAAGACTGGGATGAGGGAAGCTTAAATCTCTTTTAGCCTGATGCTAGATTAGCAGCGAACCCATGCCACCCGGAAGTTAAACTCTTTATCGCACACAGACACACGCGCGTGGGCACACACACATACACGCACACGTGCGCGCATACAGTAAAGATTGCAGGTATCAGTAATGATGAAAATGAAGGTTCTGCTATACAGAATTAGAAAGTGTGAGTCATCTGATATCAAGTTTCAACGTTCTTTTGAGGGATGTATACTATACAGCGAGACATGATGGAGTATGTAAGTATCTCCACTGGACCATCTGTAAAAAAATTAAACATCCAGTGTAGCAGCAACTCCTGGGAACATCAATATGAAAAGAAACTGGAATCTTAGGAAGATATCAATCATACCAGTTATTATAGGTGCTACAGGGTTTATGAAGAAGAACCTGAAGTCCTGCCTAACTAATATTTCTGGTAAATCAAGTGCAAGAGAAATCCAGAAAATTGCACTTAAGGGAACCGCGAGGATATTAAAAAGAGCTCTCGGTTGGTTTCAATAAAAGCAGGGTAGTGTTGGCAGCTGGTTTGGCTGCCTCATACACAGCATTATAATCTTCAAAGAAAGAAAAATGCTGGCCAATCCCTGTTTCTTATTCATGTTCTTGTCATTTAATGACGTCATCGTGCACATGGGACACGAATGATAACAAGCAACCTTGCTAACAAACTGCATGGAGTTTTCTTACCAGATAGAATTTGGATTATTTGGATTATTCGGATTACGGTTCTCATCTTCAGCATTATTTTCACAACGTTTCGACCGTTATAACCCCCGACCTTCAAGCATAACTTGCTTAATTCAGGAATTATTCTGTAGAACTTGGCATTCTGCGCAGAATTTCGATTGAACGCCTTCATTTAATCTACGTCGTTCAGTCATTTAAATAATTCGTAATTGTATTCTCAATGTCACCTGTACTAAGGTACTAAGGACTGAACCTTCAAGCTCCGGAAGAGTGTTTCTTGGAACTGAATTTACGTAGCACTTTATCCGCTACGCGACAGGTTTTGCGGACTATTATGGTGTCGACTTCGGGAGGCTTAAATTATCAACCCTTATCTTAAAAACTCAGAAAATAATCTAATATATAAAAAGCTATATATATATGTCTGTTTGTCTGTCTCCATATTTTCAAACTCTATCTCCTCCGAAACTAAAAGTCGCCGAGCGGCGCTAGGGGTTCCAAATGATTGGATTTATTATGCGCTGTTCTTTCATGGGTCTTTAGCCGATTAAAACAGCTTTTAAGGGGTCAAAATTGAAAACAAGAATCCTTATTCATTTTGTACATTTATCTTAGTTTATATTTAATCAGTTCAGATACGTGTCACGGTGATACTGTGGTAACGTCACCAGCTTTGAATGCTACAGTTTTGTTTTTGGTTTCGATTCTAGCTGATAGCACCTAAATACATTTTATTTTTACTTTTGAAATCATCAGTCTATAATAATATATACGAAATCTAGACACCTTAAAGTATTATATTTAAGCGTATTTTACGCCCGGACATATCCACCCTTCCCCGTCGCTAGTAGTAGATAGATATTTAATTTTTATAAGCACTTATCCGTGTAATAATTATTGAAGGCATTCTGCTTACATTTATTACGAGCGAGGAGGGTGCACCCGGTTTTGCCTGGTTGTAAAATACGCTCAAATATGCTGTTTTAATTTGTCCAGATTTCGTATATATGATTATAGAGTCGTGATTTCAAAACGAAAAAAAAGTATTTGGGTGCCATTAGCTAGAATCGAAACTGAAAGCAAAATTTTAGCATTCAAAGCTGGTGACGTTATCATTGTACCAATGTGACACGCATACAAACTGATTAAAACTTAAAAGTTAAAAATAACCTAAGATAATTGTACAAAATGTATAAGGATTTTTCACATTTGACCCCTTTTTGACTCTTTAAAAACTGTTTTAACCAGCTAAATACCCATAAACGAACGGTCTGTAAAAAAATCCAATCATTTGAGGCCCCTAGCGCCTTGGTTTCGGAAGAGATAGAGTTTGAAAATATGGAGGCAGACATATAGCCCTTTATATATTAGATTATTTTTTAAGGGAGTAAGTATTTAAGAACCAAAAGCCCCTCGAGGATAAGGGTTATTTACCCTTATCCTTGAGGGGCATTTGGTTCTTAATAAATAGTTACTCCCTTAAAGTGCAAGGTGGTCATTAGGATAACAGCATAGTGATCGTTACTGGTAGAAATTGTGTAGAATATGATTATTTAAGGGCATGATTCAACAAGAACATTTTTATATTGGACTTGAAGACGACTGTGTGTAACATAGCGTTGACAGTTATATCCAAATACCGAGATGTGCGCAAAATGATGTCACCGCAAGAAAAAAAAAAAACTATAAAAAGGGAAAGAGCACGTTCAAGAAGATGACGTAGATGACGTACGAGAAGGATGACGTGGATGACGTACGAGATCACATTGGAGACGTGCATGACATTCGAAATCACGTTTAAGACAATCACGTTTAAGACGTCACGTCCGTAAGAAGAAGTGGCGCATGGCAGGAGAATGAGAAAATAATTATAAAGGACGTTGCTAAGAAAAAGTGAGATTGAGTTACTGCTTGTCTTATTTCTCCTTTGTGACTGAGTCTGCAGCGTATAGCTCCCGTGTGTAAACGTGTGTAACGTTACAGGAGATTATCTGGCCCGTAAAGACAAGAGGGTTTTGAAAACAAGGCAAAAATGAAGATAAAAGAAGAAAATATCTTACCACGAAACCATGCAGTCGCAGAGAAAAGAAGCAAGAACGGACCAAGCCGAGACGAAAATTTTGAGAAATCAGGAAAGAACTAACCAAACTGAGAAAGAAAACTTAATAAAAAAAAAAAAAAAGAATTGTAAGCTGAAAGCCGGGTTGGAAGTAATATTGCTTTTGTTTTTTTGCTTTTTTTTTTTCCACGTTTCTGCTTACCGGTCATATTTTTAATTGTATAGCATGTTTTTTGTTAGTTAGTTCAACGTGAATATTATATGTAATGTTAGACAAAAGTTTTAGCATTATCGTTCGCTTTTTTAATTTATTTATAGAGGAAAATGTCCCATGCTTAAGCAATGAAGCAAGTAGCGTATTAGGTTTTAAGTAAAAAGTTAAAATTAAAGATGTAAATTTGTAAATTGTTATTCGAACTGTTCAAGGGTCGACACTCGACTGAAAAAAAAAACTAAATATCTGCAGTTTTTATTTTACTGTTACTTAAGTTGAAACTAGCAGGATCTATGTTGTTTTTACTTGTAAGGATTTGAACCGTGTTTGCTGCTTTAAATGTTGGGTGTTTTGTCACTTGGATTCTTATTAATCTAATACCGAACACATAATACGTATATTTAAAATCATTTTACTTTAAACATTAATGGCAAGAGAGATTGCTTTGCGGTGAAGTAAGACACAAAATAAACTGTGTGCTTTCAGTGGGCTGGAAATCTTTATGAGAGAAGGGACCCAGCCGTCGTATTACTGCTGTTGTGTAAAGGTAAATGTCCAGCAAGTATTTGAAATACTTACAATCTTCTGGTTAAGCAATGGGGGATGTAGATTATGAAGAATTTGACCAAGATTAGTATCAAGACAATTCCACACTCTCCCTATATTTCAGAGGTAGCTTCCTGTGACTTTTTTCTTTTCCTTGAAAGTTGTCGTTATGAAAGAACTGAGGAAATGAAAAAGGCTGTGACAACAGTCATTAACACTCTCTAGAAATTGTTGGAATGGTACATTGCAGCAGGAGGAGTTTACTCCGAAAGTTCCATGTGTTTGCTATCAATAATACTTAGAATTCGACAACGAATCAAATTCCCCGGGTATTGAACGTGACTTAGCCGTCACAATATAGTGAATGGACTTTGTATGGTCCGGTTTACGAACGATAAGTAATTTTGAAAATAGCTGAAATCAAAGAAGTGAATAAAAGAGTGGTCATGTTAGATAGAAAAACTGCAGAAGATTTTTTAAAAATGATAAGGTCAAACCTATTGTGAGAAAATGATGAAATTGCAATCATTGCGATGTTTTATGTTGACATCGGATTAAATCGGGGAGGGGGCGATAATGCCACTAGCCCTTTGGGTCAGGTGATGACCGTAATTAGGTCGACTAATCTTGCCAATATTGATTGAGTAGTTAAGAAACAAAAGGGTCCGTGATTGTCTCGAGAAGTTAAATTACGTACGTAGAATTTCTGTAAAAAACATCACATAAAAAATTAAGATTACGATAAATACCGACATCGATTACCTAATATTTTCACTAGAACCTTATTAACCAAATAACCCTGGTACTCCCGGGGAGTTGATGCCCATATCAATGCGAGAAGGTGTTGGTTTAAAGATGACGTAATGCTGCTATTATCTTGCCACCATGCACACTTTTCATCCGTGGATAAATGCCTTTGGATTCCAAATGGTTCTTTGAAAATATTGTGACGTTATTTTAGTGTTATTTTGTAATGTAATCATTTCCGTTGTGCAATATTTGTTTGCTATTCTAAATAGTCCATCATCGCTTCTTAAGTTATAATTTACGATTTAAAGAAAAGATCATAACAGACGATTGAAAATTAACACAATTAAGAATATATATATATATATATATATATATATATATATATATATATATATATATATAGAGAGAGAGAGAGAGAGAGAGAGAGACTTGTATATAATATACTGAGTTCGTGTAATCCAGTAAATTTTCATGTACCAATAAGTTTTAAGCCAAACAGAGATGACTTAAAAAGTAAGCTACAAAATTATCATATTTCATAATTGAGCATTAATATACTGTATAAGCAAAATCAAGACTTCAGAAAAGGTGTTTACAGCAACAAGAAGTATTTCATTTTACGTTACAATTGTTTCCATGCCAAATCGACAATTTCAAATATTGTTTAAAGGAAAAGAAAAAAGAAAAATTCCCTTAATGAAAAAAAAATCATGTGAAAAACATACACTCTGGAGGTAACCTCTGTGAATAGCACATTTAAATGTTAATATATCACTTAATTTTCGTATCCTTATTTAAAAACAAAGTCATAAGAAGTTTCCACAAAATCTCTTAGTCATTTAAAAAAAAAATGTTTTTAATATATCCCATTTGTTGAATTCCCAAATTAGATTTCTCTATTTCTTTATTTCACATAAGTAATTTTAAAAAGAATTTTTTATTTTTTATTTCTCTATTTATAATATGGCTATAACAACCTGGGATTAACGTTACTGTAATGTTTACAGATTATCGATTGTTTTAATACTTAGATTTAAGATCATTTTAGGTTTAATTTTAATTGAATATGAGATTAAATAAAAAGACTGCATTATATATATTAATCCTCATACAACATCTCGAGTAAAGGATTCTAATCTATTCATCATTATTTACTATTTTAAAATTCATTATCATTCTAATTAAATATGTTTCCATATCGTTACTAAAAAAACAATTGCGAAGGGAGATAATCCAATTTCGTTGTTAATTGCTAATAGTAAATTCTGTTAGAAAAGAGGTCAATGTTGGTTCACTTAACCGCTAAAGGGAGATAATTAAGGCCGTTTGATGTTTTCGGTCTGGTGATTACTAGAAAGCGTCTAGTATTTAATAATTAATTTAATTAAACAGATCCAGAACGTGCTACGATAGCTTATTTAACAAATTAAAAATATAAATTATATTGTTAATCTTAAAAAATGTTTTTTTTTACCCATGGGTTTAACCTCTATCTGGTATTTATCTAATAACACATTGGGTTGCCCATGTCTTCAAAGCCAGAATTATGTTGTATTTTTGTGTATCTAAACAAAATGGTATATATCATCTAAATAGTATTCTGACAGCAAAACCACTCCGATGAGCAGGTGTCTACCCCTACATTTATTTCTTTAGAACAAAGGGTAAAGTAAACTTTAGATGTCAGATGACAAAAACAATTAAAACAATTTCCCGTCCACAAATTGGTAATTTAATTTTATAATAATAATTGCTAGCTTATCATTAAGTTGTTTTATTGATTTGAAGAGGGTATCACTTATTTCACCATCAATACGGCTACAACTAAATACAAAAATGCTCAACGTTATGGAACAAAAATTTCCATTCTTAGATGAGCTTTATACTTTATTTATATTTCTTACCCAATTTAGAATAATAGAACCTATATTTGCTTATTAGATTTCGATCCTTCATTTAGATTACATCATTCCCAGCTATTTAACTCTACATTAGAATTTAATCCTTGCATCCAAGGATCCTTATTATTGTAAATGTTATACCTCCGTTTCATTTAAGGCGTGATGTATGGCATCTAGTCTTTTATTCAAACTTTCCTCTTTAGAATTCACCATGTAAAAGGCTTCCAATAAACATAGATTGCACCTTTTTGATTTTCCAGAGCTATACTTCCTCCCCTATCCACTATTGACCATTTTAATTCATTATTTCTATTAAGTTCCCTGACCCAATCACCTAATGCAGTTGTATTCCTCTATTCATTTTTAATGCTGATTCTTGTACCCCTCCCCCTGCTATCGTTTACGCCATCTCTATTAGTTTCCATCTCAGGTTCCTTTTTAAAGGACACTACGTGGTTTCTATATCTATCGTTAAACACGGGTTCCGTGGTCCCAAGATATATCTTCTTAGTATTGCCGGTTTTTATCTCGCATTTATACACTATTTCCGAAGTAAGATATTTCCCACCTAACGGACAATTCCCAGGTATTCTGCAATTACATTTGTTGTTTAAGGTACTTTCATTTGATGCTAGTTCGTTATTATTCCTTATTTTGCTGATTTTTCTATTGTTGGAGCTGATTATAGTGTTAGTTAAGTTTCCAGACGTTGCGAAAGATAATTTTATCGATTTTCTATTTATTATTTTGCTTATCGATCTGGAATGGAAACAATTGTAACGTAAAATGAAATACACCTCTTGTTGCTAACAACACCTTTTTTGAAGTCTTGATTTTGCTTATACAGTATATATATATATATATATATATATATATATATATATATATATATATATAGATAGATAGGGTGCCAAAAAGGTCATTGCAATTTACATTCGAGAGATAGGATTCATTTCTCCACTGACAATGGGTTATTATCCGAAAGGACCCTTGGAATTTAATACCACCCACAGTTAAAATTCAGGTAGATAAATGAATAAATATATGTTTTAAAAATATATATATATAATAAATAAAAAGAAAAAATATTGAATTATTTATTATTCGTATATTTATTTATTTATCGTCTCACAACGAATTTCCATTCCTGCATTTTACTAGCGTTCTAAAAAAGCTTATATTTTACAGATAATATTTTGAGAATTAATTATGGATAAGTATAGCATAAAACAACGTACACAAGTAGTGAAGTTGTTTTACGAAAATCACTTATAAAAAGTGGCTGAAGAATTAAGTGATAAAAAGAGGCCGTATACTAAAACAAAAGGTTACATTAACAAGCGCTGTCTCGAATAATCTCGCTATATGGAGCTGAGCAATTATGAGCCATGTGTCGTAGCACTAGGAAAGAGCTTGTACTAACTAGTTTAATCCAATAATTTTGAGAAGAAGTAAAAAAAAAAACTATTTGGGCAGTCGGTGTGTAAATCTTTCGAGCACCTTGGGGAGAAATATCAATATCGTGATAGGTAGCAGAAATTTGAAAGTTGTTTAAAAAAAATGAGAAAGAAAGTCGCAAATTAACAAACGAATCATAGTATTCAATGAAGAGTATATCATATATGTCATTAAGACATGGAACAAGCAATAAAGCAAGTTTATTGCTAAAATACAAATATCCAGCTTCATTTTGTGTGAATTTACAAAGACAGTACTAGCAAACATCGAACCCTATTCAATGACACTTGAGTTTTGTCTTGTCATGGTTTCTCTGGCTTTGTAACGTATTGTTGACATTTTAAACTATAATTCTGGACAACGCAGCTGAAGTATTTAGGCGCTTATTCAATGAAGTGTCTAGAAAATACTGTATTCTCGCTATTGAAACAGTTTACTAAATTCCTCCCTTTCAACGTATTCAAAGTATTTCTTTATATGTTTAGAGAAATACGTTAAATTTTTTTCAACTTTTTAAATGAAAAAAAGTGAAGACAAAAGTAAAGCAAATCTGACAAAAAGAAAAAAGCAAAATGAACTGGGCATGGATTTGCTTTAATTTGTTCATGTTTATAGTGAACGTGATTTATTTAAAAATTGTTTTTGCTTTTTATTTTACCTCGGAGCAGGTCCAAAATTCCCGTGAATAATTATTCTCAGTTTGTGAAGGAGCGTAACATACCGCGCACGGCAAAGATTGAACCCTGAGCGAATTGACACCACGATAAGGAAAAGAAGACTATAAAAAGAAAAGAGCAAATTTGAGAAGACGGGCAGGTGGATGAAGTTCGATATCACATTAAAGATGTGAATAACGTTCGAGATCACGTCCAACACCATATCTTTTTAGATGTTAACGTCGTGAAACAACAATTATAAAATATGAGGACAATAGTCCGCAAATAAGTAAATAGATATCGAATGGGGAATTTTTTAGTAGTCGTTCCAGCTTGATTAGTGCTCATGTGAAAATTTGACAGAGGTGGGGAACCATAGATTGAAGCTCAGACGAGTATTTGCCATGCAAATATCGATATGACCCAGACAAGCTCCCACATTCAAGACCATCATGGTACGGACCATCACGTTCAAGTCCATCACGTTAAAACCATCACGTTTAAGACCATCATGTTCAAGACCATCACGTTCAAAACCAGCTCGTCCAAGACAATTACGTTCTAAACCATCACGTTCAAAACTCATCATGTTCAAGACAATCACGTTCAAAACCACCACGTTCAAGACAATCACGTTAAAAACCTCCACTTTTACACTCATCACGTTCTAAACCATCACATTCAAGACTATCACGTTAAAAACTATCACGTTCAAAACAATCACGTTAAAGACCATCACGTTCAACACCATCACGTTCAAACTATTACGGTCAAAACCATCACGTTTAAGACCATCATGTTCAAGACCATCACGTTCAAAACCAGCTCGTCCAAGACAATTACGTTCTAAACCATCACGTTCAAAACTCATCATGTTCAAGACAATCACGTTCAAAACCACCACGTTCAAGACAATCACGTTAAAAACCTCCACTTTTACACTCATCACGTTCTAAACCATCACATTCAAGACTATCACGTTAAAAACTATCACGTTCAAAACAATCACGTTAAAGACCATCACGTTCAACACCATCACGTTCAAACTATTACGGTCAAAACCATCACGTTTAAGATCATCGCGTTCAAAACCATACGTTCAAGACCATCACGTTCAAAACTATCACGTTCAAAACGATTACGTTTAAAACCATCACGTTCAAGACCATCACGTTCAAAACCATCACGTTCAAAATAATAAAGTTTAAGACCATCACGTTCAAAACCATCACGTTCAAAACAATTATGTTCAAGACTATAACCTTCAAAACTATCATGTTCAAGACCATGAAGTTCAAAACCATAACGTTAAAAACCATCATGTACAAGACCATCAAGTTCAAAACAATCACGTTCAAAACCATCATGTTCAAGACCATCACGTTCAAAGCCAACATGTTGAAGACCATCACGTTCAAAACCAACTTTTTCAAAACCATCATGTTCAAGACCATCATGTTCAAAACTATCATGTTCAAAAACCTCACGGTCCAAACCAACATGTTGAAGACCATAACGTTCAAAACAATCACGTTCAAAACCATCATGTTCAAGACCATCATGTTCATGACCATCATGTTCAAAACCATCATGTTCAAAACCATCATATTACAAAACCATCATGTTCAAAACCATCACGTTCATAACCATCATGTCCAAAACCATCTCGTTCAAACCCATCTCTTTCAAAACTATCTCGTTCAAAACCATCATGTTCAAAACCATCATGCTCAAGACCATCATGTTCAAAACCATCATGTTCAAAACCATCATGTTCAAAACCATCATGTTTAAGACCATCACGTTCAAACCGTCATGTTCAAAACCATCATGTTCAAAACCATCATGTTCAAAACCATCATGTTTAAAACCATCATGTTCAAAACCATCATGTTCAAAACCATCATGTTCAAAACCATCATATTCAAAACCATCATGTTTAAAACCATCACGTTCAAAACCGTCATGTTCAAAACCATCATATTCAAGACCATCATGTTCAAAAGCATCAGGTTCAAAACCACCATGTTCAAAACCATCATTTTCAAGACCATCATTTTCAAAACCATCGTGTCCAAGACCATAACTTTCAATATGAACATGTTGAAGACCATCACGTTCAAAACCATCATGCTCAAAACCATCATGTTCAAGACTATCACGTTCAAAACCATCACGTTCAAAACCATCATGTTCAAGACCATCACGGTCAAAACCAACATGTTCAAGACTATCATGTTCAAAAACATCACAGCCAAAACCAACATGTTGAAGACACTCACGTTCAAAACCATCACGTTCAAAACCATCATTTTCAGGACTATCACGTTCAAAACGATCACGTTCAAAACCATCGTGTGCAAAACCATCACGCTCAAAACCATCATGTTTAATACCATCATGGTCAAAACCATCATGTTAAAGACTATAACGTTAAAAACCATCACGTTCAAAACCATCATGCTCAAAACTATCATGTTCAAAACCATCATGTTCAAAACCATCACGTTAAAAACCACCATGTTCAAAACCATCATGTTCAAGGCTATCACGTTCAAAACCATCACGGTAAAAACCATCATGTTCAAAACCATCACGTTCAAAACTATCACGTTCAAAACCATCATGTTCAAGACCATCATGTTCAAAACCATCACGTTCAAAACCATCATGTTCAAAACCATCATGTTCAAAACCATCACGTTCAAAACTATACCGCTCAAAACCATCACGTTCAAAACCATCACGTTAAAAACCATCATGATCAAAACCATCATGTTCAAAACCATCATGTTCAAGACCATCACGTTCAAAACCATCACGTTCAAAACCATCTCGTTCAAAACCATCATGTTCAAGACCATCACTTCAAAACCATCACGTTCAAAACCATCATGTTCAAAACCATCACGTTCAAAACCATCATGTTCAAAACCATCATGTTCAAAACCATCACGTTCAAAACTATACCGCTCAAAACTATCACGTTCAAAACCATCACGTTAAAAACCATCATGATCAAAACCATCATGTTCAAAACCACCATGTTCAAGACCATCACGTTCAAAACCATCACGTTCAAAACCATCTCGTTCAAAACCATCATGTTCAAGACCATCACTTCAAAACTATCACGTTCAAAACCATCATGTTCAAAACCATCACGTTCAAAACCATCATGTTCGAAACCATCATGTTCAAAACCATCATGTTCAAGACCATCACGTTCAAAACCATCACGTTCAAAACCATCTCGTTCAAAACCATCATGTTCAAGACCATCACTTCAAAACCATCACGTTCAAAACCATCATGTTCAAAACCATCACGTTTAAAACCATCACGTTTAAGACCATCACGTTTAAGACCATCATGTTCAAAACCATCATGTTCAAAACTATCAATTTCAAAACCATAATGTCCCAGACCATCACGTGCAAAACCATCACGTTTTAAAAGTAACAAGCGTACCGAGAAGTGACGTGGCCGGAGAATAAATAAATATACATCGTTGTGCAATAACAAAAAAGCGAGTTAAAGTTCTTTACTATTATTTGTCTACTTTGTGACGGGGCCTACAACATGTTGGTCCCCGGTCAACTTTACAATTGTAATAAGATTGGAACCAGGCCAGTAGAACAATTTTATAAGCGGACAGTTCTGTGGAAGAAATTTATTTATTATTTATTTGTGTTTAGATTTAGGAACAGATATGGAATGTGTTATTTAATTATTGGAATTCTTTTGAGATGAGGAATGCATTTTCTTTATTTATTTGCGGACTGTTATCCTCATCTTTTTAGTTGTTATTTCACGATGTTTCGGTCAACTATTCCTCTGGCCTTCGTCGGGTTGTTCTTCCTCAGTGGCCCGTGGCGCAGTGAATAGAGACGTTGAATCTCTACAGTTCCAGGTGAGCATTTTCTGTATACAGTGGTTTCAATCCTACTCAAATCTGGCCAGAGGATTACTGTGCTAAAACGTGGTGAGACGACAACAACTATGGAAGACAGTAATTACTTAAAAGGTTCAGTATTCCTATCCTGTGGTGGTTAACAATATGACGAAGGCCAGAGGAAGAGTTGGCCGAAATGTCGTTAAATAGCCACTATAAAATATGAGAATAATAATCCTCGAATAAATAAATAGATATGGGGTAGGGATATTTTTAGTAGTGATATCAGCTTGATCAGTGCTTCTGTCAAAGTTTGGCAGTGGGAGGGGAGCAATAGATTGAAGCTCAGACTAACACTTGCCATGAAAATAACGATAGGGCCGAGAAAGGCTCGCAACGTCTCTGGGGAAAGAGGTTGAATGGAGGAGAAAGGTGCATCACTTGCTAGCTTTCGAAGCTGATTTTGAACCCTGTCGAAGTAGGAAGCTGCGTCGATCAGCTCCTCCCCAGATGTATGGAATCCAACAAAGCAAGCTAAATAATTTAAATTCTGATGGGTGTCGAGAGTCGAGGAACATTGTGGAATATGGAAATAAAAGAAATAAGAAAGCAAAAACAATAGAGGCAAACATAAATGTATGCAAATAACAAAAACTAAAATACGGAACAAAGAAATATTCGTATTAGCATAAAAGGGACCCAACTAGGGACGTTTATTATTCTACTGCGATGAAGAAGATGTTGGTGTTTCTTTTTTTTAACAAAATAAAATAAAATGCCTAGAATAACGCACACAAAAACGATAACAAAAACGAAAAACAATGGAAGCGAGGATGCAGTGGACGTCAGTGTGATGTTATGCAAACGAATTATGATTGAGTTATTTGCAAACCTGAGGGAAGGACTTGCGGTGCGTGAAGCTAAGAGAGAAAAGGAGCGGAGAGAGAGAGGGAAGGAGAGACACAGAGAGAGAGAGAAAAGCGAGAGCAAGAGAGAGAGAGAGAGAGAGAGAGAATGAATGAAAAGGGAGAGAAATGTATAAATCAAATATCTCATTTACCTCTTCAGGCAAAACGTGATTGTTCACCCAGCGCCGTGTGGAGACAAACAGCAAAGCGTGCACTTTTAAAACTGAACGCACATAATATTTTTAAAAAATACACAGAAAATAAAGCTAAGCAAACGACACATTTCAACATATTCAATAGTTTTCATCATTTTTTTTTTTATTGATAATTTTTAAATATATTTTTATTGCGGGCGCCATTGCAATTATATGAGGGGCTTCGGCGGTCGGGCTCATTTGACAGCTCTCAAACCTCAAAAAATAATTCGTTGGTCTCTCATGCTGTCATGAAGAAATTTAAAATTACATTTTATTGCGCGCATCATATTTACATCTAATCTATAAAACTGACTGTCTGTCTATCTGTTTATCTCCATATTTTCAAACTTTATCTCTTTTAAACTAAAAACCGCCTCAAATGATTGCATTTTTATGGACCGTTCTTTTATAGATCTTTAACCGATTAAAGTAATTTTTAAGGGGGTCAAAAATGGGTCAAACGTGATACATTTATACATTCATGTTAGTTTATTTTAAATCAGTTCATATGCGTGTCACGTTGGTACAGTGGTAACGTCACCAGCTTTGAATGCTACAGTTTTGCATTCGGTTTCAATTCTAGCTGATGGCACCCGAATACTTTTTCTTACTTTTGAAATCACGAC
Source organism: Euprymna scolopes (assembly GCF_053919585.1). Classification (NCBI taxonomy): domain Eukaryota; kingdom Metazoa; phylum Mollusca; class Cephalopoda; order Sepiida; family Sepiolidae; genus Euprymna; species Euprymna scolopes. The sequence goes on from NC_136488.1 coordinate 129,603,551, forward strand.
TCTAAAATAATACTAAACTACCCGTGGCCCGTTGGTTCAGTATATGTAATAGCTTGCTATGGAATAGCGAGTATACAAAATTAATGTATAAAAATTCAAGTGATTATACAGCAATAATGTATAAACGCATAAAAATTGAATGCATGCGCGAAAACAAACGTGGCGGCCAGTGAAATCAATACGCAATTTCGTGCAAAAATTGATTGCACGCGTGCACGAAAACAAACATGGCGAACGCCAAAAACTATACGGAATATAATGGATAATAAAGGTCTTAACATCATTGCCCTTAGATTAAATAAAACATACTTTTATATAAGAGGGGTGTAGTTCGTTGAAAAAATTGAAAAATAAACGAAAAGAAAAATGCAAGGAGAGAGTGTTCATTGTACAGGTCTACCCTGGTTGGTGTGTGTGCGTGTGTGTATGTTAACAGCCTTAAAATATCAGGAAATAAAAATTAACTGATTAAGTAATATTTAACGGTAAGATCTTTCCAAAGAAAATCTTTAAAAACAAAACCCACGTTTTGAGGTGTTTCTACATAGTTTTAAAAGGTTTAAAACTTATGATCCCACCCACACCCCATTTCCCATTTTTGCCTCCATCTCCGTCACCAAACTTGAACAAAATGCTAACGATTACATGTCTCGCTACGTCGCCAAGAAGTGGGGTCTTATTTTACGTTAAATTTATATAGGAAAGTGATCCACCACGTGAAAATATTAAATTTTAATTATTTAAAAAAAATAATTCCATCTTTTATAATATCTTTAAAGGCGGTTGAAAGGTATTAGCTAAAAAAAGCAGATTTTAATTTATTTTAGGACATTAACTACGCTAAGAACGGTCGTAAAACCCCAAATATGTTTTAAATATGTAAATTTATCAAGTAGACATTTTTGACATTAGAAAAACATATTTGCTTTGTTTTTTGTTTAAAAACAATTTCACATTGCAAGGAAATATGCCAATAAAATAATCGTAAATAAATAATTTTGGACACGAAAAACGTAGTCTTTTTTTTTAATCAAGTTCTAGTTATAATCACGCACAACTTAGATAAAGAATATATTTTTAAAAAATACGTAGGTGCACCTGAACAATCCGCACCCCCTTACAATTTTTCTTTAGCGTCTTTTTTCAACTCTTTCTGCGAATTATTTGACACTCCAAAAAGTAAATATCATAATTTACAGATTTGGAAGGGGGTGCAGTTTCATATACAACTTTCTAGTAAATAGATCCCCCATTTTCCGAACCGATTAACTGCCCCAATTTGACGCTTACTCCTTCAACTACCCCCGCTATTATTATTAGTTTGTTTTCTTTCTTTTTTTTTTTGCAACTTTTCACTTTGAGAAAAGTTCGGTCTGCTTCCCCCTCCGTCATTATTTTTTATTTAATCTACCCGCTAGCTTTTACATGGTAGGATAAAAAAAATGTTCAAAATAAAAAGTGATTTTAGGATTATATTGTTTTTTATTGTCTTGTAAAAGCATTTTTTCAAGTGATGAGTAAAAAGATTAAACTCAGGAAGCCTCCAAAGCACTTCTGCAAGTGAAAATGAAGGAAGCTATAGTAAAAGCACTACTAAAACCAAGTTTCTACCCTTCCCCTCCTTGAAGTGAAAATATTCTTTAATAAAGTCTGAAGAAAAATAATAAATAAATCGTCAGAATCCACAGGAGCGCTACTAAAAGCAATAAATATAGTTATAAATATGGTTATATTCATATATTGTATATTTATATTTAAATCAGTTTTTTTTTTAGCTGGACGGAGTTGAATTTATTTGAATATTTAAATATTTTAAAATTATAATTATTTTTAAGAAAAACACGTTAAAATAAGTTAAAACAAAAAAATATTGTTGACCTAGTGAATGCTCTGAATAGCAGTAGTGGTTTTTAATATCGGACTTAAACCAGGACGGTTATGAAATAGGTAAGCAGTCAATTTTTTTAAACCGGAAGTTATAAACCAGAAGGACGATCTATACGCCCAAGCAAGCAAACTGATCTGAGTTTTATAATTATATAGTTATACAAAACCTGGATAAATTAAAATATATTTAATCATATTTAAGTGACCGAACAAAGACACCCCCCTGCAAGTCATAAAGAACATTTTCTAGGTTTAATTTGAAATTTACATGTATCTTACATATCCCTCTTAAATCTGATTTCAAATATTATTTTTGTCGGTCTGTCACACTTAAATTTAAATGGAATTTTCTTAAGTTTCAAATCATATTTTTCTGCGACAGTTCATTTTTTAATATCACTTGCTTTCGGCAGTCATTTCTAAGTTGGAAATAAAATGTTCGTTGGTCTGTCAGGGTTAAGGTTAGAAAAAGAATTTTAGAGATTTGTTACACGACAATTTTAAATAGTAATTTCCTTTAGCTGTACACATAAATAAAAAAAAAACAATATTTGTATAGTTTTTCAAGTTTAAATAGTATTTTCGTCGGTCTGTCAGATTTAAAATTTTAATCGCATTTTAATTGGTCTCTTGGATTTAAAATTTAAACGGTATATTTTTCGATCTGTAGACTTTAAATTTTAATAGTATTTTCGTCGATTGGCCAGGCTTAAGGTTTAAATAGTATTATCATCTGTCTCTTAGACTGAAATTTTTAATAGCATTTTCATCGGTCTTTTAGACTTAAAATCTTAACGGCATTTTCATCGGTCTCTTGGACTTAAATTTTTAATAGTATTCTCATCTATCTCTTAGACTTAAATTTTTAATAGGATTTTCACCGGCCTCTTATATTAAATTTGTAATAGGATTTTCAACGGTCTCTTTGACTTAAATTTTTAATAGTATTTATTTTTAGTATCATTCGTATCGGTCTGTTAGACATATTTTAAATAGCATTTCCGTCGGTCTGCCATTTTAAAGTTTAAATTATTTTTCTGCTATTATTTATATTTAATAGAGAAGTCCCTGCTTTGTAAGTTTTTAGTTAGAAAACTCATTTTGTTTTGTTCATCAGGCAACATTTTTAAATATTATTTCATTTTCTATTAATGATTATATTTGAAAGGATGAGTTTTTTTGTTTTCACGATATTTTTTTCAAATAGTATTTTGTTTGATCAATCAATGCTTTGAATAGCAGTATTATGTTTTAGTTTGTTAAACCAAAATTTGGATCAGCAGTTTTGTGGACTTTCTTTCGTAACTGTTAAATAACATGATCATTACTAAACGCGCAATTTAAAAACGCGCATGTTTAGCATACACGTTCTTGTTTCTTTATTTTTTTATTTAAAATAATCTCTCTTTTTTTTTGCAAATATTTGTAGGAATTTCCATCTAATTAGGAAGATTCGAGAGAGGTTGCATGTTTTAAGAAATATGCAATTTTAAACAGCGTTAAAAATGGCGCTCGGCATAAAATGGAAGCAGGAAGAAAGGCGTGGTTTTTATAGGGATTTTTTTTTTTTAAATTATTATAACACATGCAATAATTACATCCTGATTGAGTGTTAAGTCTTTTACATTTTTTTAGAATTGACCTGCAAAAATACGTGTTTTAAGATAGCGTCGTCTGTTATTACGTTGTAGATCAATATGCGCGTCGTTGGATCGTGCTCTTTTGTGTTCTTGATTCAAATAATAGGGAATTCGGAAGTGCAACGCTGCAGTTATTTTTGGATAATATAAATATTTATATATATATATATATATATATCAATCCTTTGACTTTTTAAATCTAATATATAAAACTAGCAAGCCTACTTATCGATGCCCGGGACAAAATAAATGTTTTATTTCTTTACTTGTCCCTTTATGTCTCTGTATCTTTCTCCTTTCTTACCACCTGTTTCCCCTTTCCTTCTCTTCATCCCTTTCTTATTTTCTCCAGCCTCTTTATGTATTTAGACACACACACACACACACACACACACACACACACACACAACTCTATATCATATAGATTCCTCGCTGAATAAAATTGGCATAAGAGAATATGCTCGTTGACCAAATATCAGAGTTACTGGTCTTAATTTAGTGGATTACATAACTGAAAATTTGACCCCCCCCCCACATTTAAGGGTCAAAGAATGAAGTTGTCTTTTCTAAATTTTAGGAATGAGTCATTCCGGGTAACGCTAATCAAGAATTTAATAATGCTCTCAGTCTTAGGAGTTAGGGTTAGGGTTTTTAATTTTAAGTGAACATTCACTCACACATACACACGGTTTCTGGTCCTTTGACTAGGAACACAATGTAGTATCTGTGTTCTGATGCTACATTAATTAGTTAATTCTGTTCTTGGTCAGTGTAGTGGGAATTCTTCTAGACTAAGGCATTCTTTTAATTTTTGCTCTAATGCAGAATGCCCCTTTATAAAGAGTTGTATATTCCCCACATTGCATCTCATTTTAACCCTGTTGGGAAGCAAGTGAATAAAACTCCTTTTATTTAATAGACAAAAACAATAAGAATTTTGGTTCCGGATCTAAATAGCATTGTATATAACAAATCTGCATTTTATTTTGACTCGTGATTTATTCATTTTTATGTTTACATGCTGTTCATTATTTGATAATTATGTATTTCGTTTTAGTTTCTTTCAAATAATACGTTTTCTGACCCTGAAAATAGAGACTCTACTTACGTCATTAATAAGACTAAATAAAGTTCCGTAATTCCTTTGTTTAAATATCGGATAAGGAATTATATTTGTTTTAATACATATTAGCCTACTCATTTCTTAGAATTACTTAGTATCACAATCCCAAATATCACCTGCTTAGAAAACTAACTAAACGTAATGTTACATGTGAGCTTTTGTGTCAATCTTTACGTCATGTAAAACAAGTCTATCCCTTATAACCAGCATCCATTTGCATATACATATTTGAAAACTGAATATTAACACTTTCTATTCAGCAAATGTAATAAGGTTACAAATCAGAAAACAAGCACCATGCATTACATTAGAAGTTTTTAAAATTCCCAACAGTTGGTTTGAATTCTACTAAAATAAATTAGAAATGACACGAATTATGAGTTTCTTTCTTGGAAACGGAGTTATCTCCCGTTATCTTTGCGGTTTTCTTTGTAAGGCAACCGTTTATCTTATTTTCTTTCTTTTATTAAAATTAACGCTTGCAGAAATTACTAAATAAAATTAGTAATAATTAGGATTAGCGCTCGGAAGAGGGGGTTTCTTGGGTTAATCATTTTGTCGGCTTGACATAGTTTCTGTGTGTGTGTGTGTGTGTTTTGTTTTTTTTCTTAACAATTAAATGATTTTAAAAATGTGCAACTTTTATTCAAAGAAATTACTTTGGTCTCTGTTGTCCCGAAGGAAATAAATATTAGATTATCGATCTACCATATGCAAGGACGGAGATATGCATAATCCAATCCTGTATCTTGTGTCGTTTCTGACATTTTATCTTGCACATACACGTTTTTACACACGAGGACAATTATGACGTTCTTTAGGTAAAAGATGATCACAGTCTGACATATTGATTATTTACCCCTCTCTAATTTGTTGATGTTTTACAGACGTCCATGGGCAGCAGGCCGAGAGTCAACTGACTTGGGAACGGCACGGAACTCTGCGAGTAGATCGTGCTTTTATGAATAGCAAACATCGCACAAATGTCAAATAAAATCGGCACAGAATAAATAAACGTAGAATTCTCATTTACGATCTGCGATTGCAGGAAGCAGACCACTGACGTATTATGAAATTTTAATTGCATATGTTGAGAAACGATAAGCGAAACGTTTATGCATGAAATCTAGATAAAGAAAATCGCTAAAAGGCACGAATGTACCCTTACATACCGTTCCATCAATCTCTCAAAATCTGTTTCCATATTCGAAGGTGCCTTCAATAAATTTCCAGGCTTTTTTTTTTGTACTGCAATTTAAAATTGTCGTAAGCTCTTGAAAATCTGATCTGTTATTGCTATATGTATAAGATGTCTGACCAATTTTTTATGATTTCCGATTAAAATGAGCAACCACAGCATGAATTGGAATACACCCTACTAAAGCCTGATTGTCAAAGCTGGTAAATTCCAAAAATAAAATCAGCACTTTATGACACTAGAAGAAGGATATGCAATGACATTCTGTTTAAAAATTGAAATAAAATGCCACAGAAACGTATGGAATGCTTCTGACTGCTTTTTGGACCATCTTGCAAGAATCGAGCATAATTCTTTGAGTGGCATAAGAGATTCAAAGAAGGCAGGGAGTCTATGAGGGATGATAAGAGGTTTGGGAGGAGTAAAAGAAGTCAGAAGCCCAGAGTTTATTAACCAAATAAAGAATTCCATTTATAAGGATAGTCATGTGTCTACAGAGACAATGTGCACATGTTGATTTCGGTGTGAGAACTGTGTCAAAATTATTTAGATGGGTGTTTATCTGGAAAAATTGGCGAGAAGGGACCAGAGATTGGAGCTCAGATGAGCACTTGTCATGGAAATGACGATAAAACAAAGACAGGCTCGCAACCTCTCTTCTGTGGGAGAGAGGTTGCAGGGAAGAGATATACATATATAACTAAGAAGCTCGGTTTCTTATTGTTGAGCACTTTAAAATTGAAATAAAAGTCGGTCACCTAAGCTCGAAACGCAGATAATGACGTTAATCTCATTAGACCCCTATGGACGGATGCTAAAATTTCAATTCGCTGATGAGATTGGCCGTGAGGTTAGTTCCTTACTAATGGAGTCAGAGATGGGTTCGTGGCCAGGTTCGAATCTCCCGACCGGTAGTGATTGTGTCATTCTGCACTGATGATTTCCGAAAGGAAATTGATTAGTTTTTTATGGAACAAGAAATCTAGCAGAGTGCTCAATTAAAAGGAAAATCTGAAAATAGGAGCCTATTTATATTTTGTATTGTGTGTACAGAAAGTTGTATTGTCAGCCAATACTCATCATCAGAGATTAATATTGGCTTGATATGGATACCTAAAACGGTCCTAATTATCGGGCTTGTCTCATCTAACAAAATTCTGTACACAAAATACAATATATATATATATATATATATATATATATATATATATATATATATATATATATATATATAATATAAAGCTGAACGTCTGTGGGTGTGTCTGGTCACGATTAGGCTTCTATATGGTTGACTATTATAGAAAACTGATCGCATATAGTGATAGAAAATGTATCGAAACACAGGAATGGGTATGTTTGATCTCGCATAATGACGATTCATTAAAATTGTGGGGTCTGCGTACCCGCCTGGTCCACAAAATATGAAAATAAAACATTTAAATATTTAAAAATAAAAACGTTTACAAATGTTTTTGATATAGATGTACATAATAATACTTTGATAAGTATGTTTTAAGTTAAATAGGGATAGCATAATAAATTTTGGGGTCTGCGTTCGCGCCTGGCCTCTATAGAATGGAAATGGACACAAACTTTAATAAAGACTTTTCATATCTATCTGCGTAAGTATACTTTGATAATTATGTTTCAGTTTGAAGAAATATGGTATAATAAAATTATGGGGTGTTAGTTCGCACCTGACCTCCATAGAATGGAAATATGTCACAAAGATTAACAAGGTTTTTTAATATAGACCCATAGAATATTGTGATAAGTGTTTCAGTGTGAACAGGTATGGTATAATAAATTATGGGGTTTATCTATTTGATTTTTACTTTCATCATATTTTGCTTTGGTTTTGATACCCCCAAATTCGAAGCTATCTCTTTACAACCCTTCAATTTCATAATCTATCATACTTTCATAAATCAGAGTCCATTTTCTGTAGGCTGTTTTTGAACCCAGCCAACGACGGGTACTTTTGCTAGTAAATATATATATATATATATATATATATATATATATATATATATATATATATTGTGCGTATTCAGCGTGTCACATACGTAGGATAAGTTTACGGACAATTCAATTATTCTATGGAAACATGGAATGTCGTAAATTTGGGCTGATAACCAAGATCCTTTATGAAGAAATAACTGAGTGTTCAATATAACCGAATCGAACGTTTTTTTCTTTTAATTTTCCACTATTAAAACAACACATGTATACATTGTGAGTGTTACTTTCATTGTCTAAGAACAACATTAATTCCAGGCCAACGTTGGCCTACTCTGCTACTATGTACACATATCTATTTCCTATCAAATATATTATCGAAAGTATTATTAAAGTCTCTCCCACAGATGGATGGGCATATTGGATATGATTCGGGCTATTTTGTATCGGCCATTTTTTATTTCAGATATGATTTTTCCTAATGAAATAAGTTTTTTTTTATGCAATCGATGTAATAAATGTATTGAGCTTGGACATAACCCCTTAGGTGTTGTATACTGAATTTTCTCATATCGTAAAAGGATAGGTATGATATATTAAGGATGATAATAACAGCCGAATTCTAAAAGAAATGGTCATGTTAGATGAATATAAATATTATTGCATATTTTTTATCCAATCTAGTCCAGATTGATGGTGGTCATTATTAACATATCATATATTTACACAATGAAACAACACTTCATCTGTTTTTATATATGCATACATGTATACAAAATACATACTTAAAAGTATATAATATATATATATATATATGTATATATATATAATTATATTTTAAAAACTAGCGGGGGTACCCGGCGTTGCCCGAGTGTTTGTTTCCGGGACGGGGGGGAGGTTTAAAAAATGTTATGGTAGGTAATTAGGAAGGATCAAACCCGGAGTCATGAGTAAAAGTAGGAAAATAAAGTGTGAAAAAAAACAAAAAAAAACATCTGCAACGTTAACAGTTCGGCCACCAAGAAAAGTCCATTCCAGTTGTTTAGGAAAAAAAAAAAAAAAAAAAAACGACTGCGGTAGGTCGGCGCGAACGTGAAAATATAATGTGAATTGTCCAGCACGCTAACCACTACGCCACAGAGCACTGCAGCTTAGTTTAGTGATTTTAAATAACTTCACATGAAAGAACTACGAAGCCAAACCGGTGTTCTCTTCTCAACTGTTCCTTGTGAACGATCCCCAAACGGTGTTGTGGTGGCAGGAGGAGGAGGAATTTATTAGAGAGAAAATATTTTACCACTTCCATTGATCTTAACCGATTTTGGCCATGACTTCTCAGCAGAAAAAGTATAGAAATCTAAGATTATCGAGGAATTGTAGAAATAATAAGCCTATAACACACCTCAGATATTGTTCTGCCGTTTGTGCATATTATATTTGCATGAAATATCTTGATTTTTAATCCTATTAAGGTCAAAATCCGACGGGAAAAAATGAGTTCATTTTATTTATATATAAGATAGAAGATAGAGAAGAGAAGAAGATAGAAGAGAAGAGAAGAAAAGAGAAGAATAGAATAGAAGAATAGAATATAAGAGAAGATAATACATATGCCGTTCCCCATTTGGAGGTGCCAAAATTGCTTAAAGGGAAAATTATTCACAACTCTCATTTAGATAAATATGCACTTTCGTATATATAATTTGATTAATTCCAAAAGTATCGCAAAACAATATATATATATATATATATATATATATATATATATATATATATATATATATATATATATATTGAATGTCCAACATCTTTTTCCGTATCTGAAATAGAACAGCGTCACACTTTGAACATGAACATATTTTTCAACTACTTGTACTGGTATTTTGGTATTTTTGTTTTCTTAATCTCATTCATCTAGAGGAAGTCTCGAAATAAAGACGAAACGTTGATCAACACATAACTCTGTTTGTTCCTTTTTATTTCTCTCTCTCTCTGTCTCTGTCTGTCTGTCTCTCTCTCTCTCTCTGTCTTTCTCTCTGTATATATATATATATATGTGTGTGTGTGTGTGTGTGTGTGTGTGTGTGTGTGTGTGTGTGTGTGTACAAATATTTATTTATTTTGGTATATACGTACAAGGGGCGTTCCAAAAGTAATACCTGCTATTTTTATCCCGCCTGACTAGATCAAAGGTGATTACAAATTGCATTATGATGACTGAACTTATGCATCCATGACGTCAAAGATTCATCTCTCTGTTTCAGCTACTGGCGGTGTGAGAATCTTAGAACGCAACCTCTGTCAGAGACGTGCATCAGAAGCAGAAATATGCTACAGAATTCCTAGAAGTTCACTGAGAAGGCAACCATGTAGAAAAATAAACTCCGGGGCACAAAATACTGTTCTTTTGTTTGTGGCTGTTCAACTTTTTCAGTTAATAAAATTAGGAGGCTCTACTTTTGGAACTACCTTCGTACATAAAAAGTATACATGGAAAAGTGTGTCACTGTTTCCACCATTCATCAGCGTGCTGATTTAGGAGAATATCGAAACAACAACGAATTCATCGGAAAATAAACAACGGACTACGGTATAACACGATCAGCTGGTCACTGGCGTGCGACCGACCTCACGTGTTACACAAATTGTGTTAGAAACGGTCCCATGAAGATGTGACGATGAGCCAGCCATTAGGGTCTTAATATCAAGAAGAAAAGCAGACCTGAGATGTTGGATGCGGGTGCGTGGCTCCTTTATTCTCTCAAGATGATATCTTCACCCCAGTGGTATTCTGGCTGGAATTTTCTTCCTTCGTCCTCCGGACTGTTTCGTTTTTTAATGGAGACATTTATGGCAGACACAAGAAAGCACACAACACGACACAATCGTAATATTTGAGAAATACCAATACCAACTATTTATTCTACAAAATGTATACAATATATAAATTAAAACAATTTACAATTGATATGTTCAAAATTAAACTAACTAACCTAACTAATGATGAGAGGAGAGGGCGCCCCTCTCGTTTACGGAGAGACAGAAATATGCGTGCTTATCCCATGCTCTCCGGACGAAAAAGAGGCCGATAGAGGAAAAGGAATTCTGGGGTTGCATTACTGTGTATCTCTGCGCTTATGGCCAAATCACAACCCGGCTCTGCTGAAGAGTGTGTCTACACGCCACGACGACAGATTATCTTGAATGTTTATCTTTTGTTTATCCCATTAATATTAAGTTATGCTGTTGTTTTTTCCTGGCAATTATTACACCGTATCTTATTGTTGACTTACGGCATAAGTGATTAGTTACCTGCCTTACATTTAATATCCGTTACGTTTACGTCACCACGTTTTAATTTTATACATAAACGTTATTCATGGCAGAATGCTTCTCGGCTTTGTCCAATCATCAGCAAACAATTACCGACTGGTAAACTTTATCCGCCAAAATATTGTTTGTAATCACGTTAAGGTCCGTTTACGAAGATAAAAAGCCACAGCTTTTGAAACCTATGTCTTGAATCTTTATTCAGATTTTAAGTAAAAATTATCACATGACTTGGATTCTGAACAACGTATCAAGGTTAAGTCTTAGGTTTTCGAGATTGTTGTTTTTTTTTCTGGAACGAGATCTGCTCATTAAACGTCAGTATTCTAAATACACCAGTCCTGGCAATCAGCTTCTCATTAATAATGCTAATTGTACCGTTGCTGTCTAATTTATATTCGCAACAAAATGAGAACAATTACTGTTACAATCAGGCGAGTTGAGAGGCAAGATGTCGGAAATGTTGAAGGCGTTGGAATTTTCAGAGCCATTTCTAGACTTTCTAGATGTGTTACGCGAAACTGAGTCCTTCTGTCATACCTATCATGTGTCTACCAGCAGTCATCTAAGCCTAGCATCGTAGTGCAACTAAATATTAACATCTGAATTAAATGTTAAATTATTTTTTTTTTTTTTCAAATTCAATTGTTTATATTATGTTTAAATGCCGGTGAAACGTATTTGACCCCCCCCCAAACGTATATATATATATATATATATATATATATATATATATATATATATATTTATCTCTTTTTAGGAAGAAAACTACACTGTGTTAGATCGTAAAAAAATACCAATTATTGTAAAATCTTTATAGGTACATTTTGTTTTGTTTTTTTTATACATTTTTAAATGCATTTTTTTAAAATATTGTTATTTTATTTTTTATACATTTTTAAAATAAATTTTTAACTATTATTATTTTATTTTTTATACATTTTTTAAATAAATGTTTAAATATTATTATTTTTTTATTTTATACATTTTTAAATACATTTTTGAAATATTATTATTTTATTTTTATACATTTTTAAAATAATTTTTAAATATTATTATTTTATTTTTTATACATTTTTTAAATATATTTTTGAAATATTATTAGTGCAACTAAATAATACCATCTGAATTAAATCGCAGTAACTTATCCAAACACACACCCAAATCGCATCACAGTTAGATAGAGAATTAAATAACAACTAAGTCTGGAGTGCTAAACGTTCTGGTTTCGATTCTAGCGCATGGTACTTAAGTTATTTTTTTTTAATTACTTTTGAAATCGTTACTATATATTGGATAATAATGAATAGAGAATTAGCTCTATAATAATAAATAAGAAATCAGCATGAATTAAATTATAATATTAATGTGTTTATTTTTACGATCGGGCAACGCCGGACAGCCTGCTAGTCTTTGATAAAACTCGTAACTGCACAGAAACAGTCATACTAAGTATTTTTGATGACAAGAAATGTCAAATCTTGGGACAAAAGTGTTTGTACTTTTTGTCCAGTTTGAACAATCGTCATTTATGTGCTTCAGATGTGTTGCTATTACATTCAAGTAGAATTGGACCATTAATTTAAATTTTCGTTATATTGAAATAAAAAACTGATGTATATTTTGTGTGTTTCTTAACTTTTTGTTCAACTTTATGCCCCCTTTTACACGTCTTCTTGAATAAGGCCAAACTATTGCATGACTATGCATAAAAATAAGAATGTGCTGGATTCATTTTTATTAAACGACTATATAATACCAGGAACTTTTTTTTTTACATGGGAATCACCACTTATCAAGACTCGGAGGCCACTCGAGGATAAGGGTTATTGTGTGTACAGTAATCAATGGGATAATATCGTAGTAATCGTTAGTAATGGAGATTTGATAAATTGGATTACTTAAGGGGGCGGTTTATAAGGAATTTGTTTATGTTGGACTTGAAGACATCCAAGTTGTAGTCAGGTCGGAAACAGGCAATCGGAAGAAAGTTCCACAGGCGTGCAGTTCTAAGAAAGAAGCTTTGTTCATGGAATCTGCGTTTGGATTTTGGAACAGATAAAGAGTGGGGAAAATTATTGACAGTGATTTCAGCTAGACAGGTGTTTTTTTGTGAAAGACTGGCGAGGGAGGACCGGAGATTAGAGCTCAGACGAGCACTTGCCATGGAAATAAGGATAAATGTGTGCCTTATGACAATAAAGACTAGCCTTTATGATTCTCGGGGGAATTTGAGTTTGATATACCTGACTCAGATAATCTTTCGTGGAATAAACATTACTGGAAGAAGCCAACATGAAGTTCTTCCATGGTTTCAACGTTTATCTGGAACTGGTGCACTCAGCCTATAGTGCATCTTTCGAGAAACGGCTTCGCAGCTGTTTGGAACTGGCAAGCAGCTTGTCATTGGTAATGCAGATAGTATGATTGGTGTATATGTTATTTACGACACAATACGTTGCAATATTTTAGTCTGTAATGGGATATATATTTAATTGCCGCCCACATCAGCAATATTTGGCACAAGGCCTAGAAAGTGGGATACCCGCAGGCTCCCCTAAAGGAGGGGCACTCCTGCAATTTTAAAAATTGCCTGAGTAACCCCGTCGGCATTCCCCGGTCGGGGCGCCTCAGGCAGCAAGCAATAAACTTGCCCCACCGGAAAGCCTGGTGGCATGGCCTGGGAGGGTGGACCTCCTACGTATTACCCAAGCGGTGTACCTCAGTCCAACAGGTGCTGATCCGGTTCCCGGCCCCTCACCTGTTGGGCTGAGTGTCAAGTGACGAATCCTTGACTGGTACTAGCCTGTCTCCCTGCAGCTGAAGCCGCTAGGAGACACATCCCATCACAAGAGTCTGTAATATATTTAGCCGTTTCGGCCCCGGCCTTGGCATTATCTACTGCCAAGGCCTCATTTGGGGTCCGAATCACAAGAGTCTGTAATGGGGTATGATCCCACACAGTCGGACGATTCTATTTATAAACGATGCTGTTAAGAACTGACGAATCAAATTAATTCACGTTCTGCTACAAACCAATCAGGAACCAGAATTGCTTCATAAATATTAAACCTTTTCTGGAGCAATTCCACATGTTCTTTCCCGGGTTTCGACACGGTAAGAATATTTTGTTCTGTGGAACTGTCTACTACAAACAAGTCACCTACCAGGACTTGTGTGTAACAGCGAACCATCTGAAGCTCAAAATGGCTTACACTTCTACAATAATAGACATTAGTGTTGCAATCAGACGAGGTAAGAGGTAAGTTGTTGGAAATCAGAAGTTACATCGACCGAAACGTTGTACAAAAAGCACTCAAGATAGGAATAGTATTTCTAATAACCTAAATAATATATATATATAAATTCTTTTTTGGAAGGGGTATTGATATTCATATTTTCTATTTATTTAAAAAGAAAATATAACTTTGTTATATATGGCTCGTGGAATTGCTTTCACTAGCTAAAGAACTAGCAAATTTGTATATTCTTTTGAACATTCATTTTAATTAATTCACTATTAGTTTGTTTTTCGGTTTTCTTATGGGATGATCATCTTTAGTTAACTATTACGTGTAATTATGTTCATAGTGATACTATACTTGATTTATACTTGCGTAACATTTGCGTAAAAAAGATTATAATAAACACCAAACTCTTTCTATGTATGTATGTATATATATATATATATATATATATATATATATATATATATATTTATGTATGCGTATATATATATATATATATATATAAATATATATATATATATATAAATATATATTTGCTTTAAAAAGTTTGCCTATAAAACTCCTTCTACAGTTTTGGTCTACAGACATGAAAATTTATATAAAATGTATTTGAGCCCATGCGAAAGTTTATATCCGGGAAAATCGGTACAAACGTATTAAAATTTTAAAAACAAATGAAATTTGCCTGGGGAAGATCTAATGACGACATTAAGAATATGCATTCAGGGCGCAGTAGTTATCGGTTCTTGTTTTAATTTTTAGTTTTGCAACAAATGTATCTTTATAGTTCAGTCATTAACAGCAGAGGACAAAATAAATTGTAATCTAAACGGTTCAGTTTTGATTCTCATTGGTGGCGCACGATCCCTTCTTTTGTAACTATTTAAATCATTACTATATATTGGGTCAAATATAATATAATAATAAATACGAAATCTGCATTAATCAAAATATCATATTGAAGCGTATTTTACGACCGGGCAATGCCGGGCGTCCTGCTAGTATATATATATATATATATATATATATATATATATATATATATACTAGCAGGACGCCCGGCATATATATATACACCGGGCAATGCCGGGCGTCCTGCTAGTATATATATATATATATATATATATATATATATATATATATATATATATATATATATACTAGCAGGACGCCCGGCATTGCCCGGTGTATATATATATATATATATATATATATATATATATATATATATATATATATACTAGCAGGACGCCCGGCATTGCCCGGTCGTAAAATACGCTTCAATATGATATTTTGATTAATGCAGATTTCGTATTTATTATTATATTATATTGGACCCAATATATAGTAATGATTTAAAAAGTTACAAAAGAAGGGATCGTGCGCCACCAATGAGAATCAAAACTGAACCGTTTAGATTACAATTTATTTTGTCCTCTGCTGTTAATGACTGAGCTATAAATACACCTCCATTCCTGCACATCCAGCCATCAATCTCATGGCAGACATTATAGCATCTAAAAACCCACAATGCTTCGGAATTACTCCAAGAGATCTCTTACAACTCCTCCGTATTATAGTAGACAACACTTACTTTACTTTCCTACAAAACACGTTCAAACAAGTATCCGGACTACCCATGGGCTCCAGTCTATCCGGTATTCTTGCCATTGCTTATATGGACAAACTCGAAAGACACACCCTTTGTACCTGCTACTCTTATCTCCTTTTTACTAGATATATCGATGACATTTTAATTATCACATACTCCCGCGAAGAAGCTATTAACATTTTCCACAAATTCAATAACGCCTACCCAAACTTAAAATTTACTATAGAACACCCAGACTCTTCTGGATCTCTTTCTCTACTTGATTTTAAAATACAAATAAAAAAAATGGTGCCATATGCACTGAATTCTACAGAAAACCCGCCAGCAAACGCCTCTTCGTACATTTCAAATCTGCACTACCTCTCAAGGACAAACTAAACTACGCACATGCCGAAATCTCACGCATACAAGACAAATGCACTAACATCTCCGACAAACATACACACACTAACAATTTCCTACAGACCCTCTCACTAAACGGCTACCCTGATACGATCCTATCCTCACTTAAAAAGAAAAACCGCAACACCCGACCCTTCTCTAAGAATTGTTTTCTAAAACTACCCTTCCTCAGTGACAAAATCTCATCTTCAATCCGAAAAGCCATCCGCAGCGAGGGACTCAACATTCAACTCATCCACACTGGATCTACTTTAAGACAACAGCTCAACCGAAAACATCCATCGCATACACCTTCCCCTTGTTCACTCTCTAATTGCCCAATATCACACACAGGTTTATGCTTTAAGAACCACGTTGTTTACGACCTACAATGCGCTAAATGCAGTGCATCTTACATCGGAAGCACTACCAGATTGCTTCACCACCGCATTAAAGAGTACTTAAACACTACTGCTTCTTCGTTCTATAAACATATTCGCACTTGCATTAATTCAGAACCAGATTTTCACATCAACATTCTTGCTTCTTCAAGAAACGTAGGTCAACTTCGTATCCTCAAATATTTAATTATTTCAAAAAATACTCCCACACTAAACAATAGACTGAAATTGAGCTCCGCTTTTATAATATAAGTTTAAAACATAAGAAAAACAATAATTAAAATAATAATAAAAAAAAACAAAAAAAAAACCTTGCTTGAATAGCCATCTCCCTTGATTCACAAACGCAACAAGTATTTCAAACATCAACTGATTTATTTTAACCTTCTCCTAACGTCATTTTTTGTTCTATATTTCGCGGTATCACGTGGCAAACTCTGCGGCTGCTTTTCCAAATTTGAACACTCTTCCGCTGTCTTCTCTTGAAAAAGGACTAATAGGTCTGAAATATATTGAGATTTATAACACCATTGAATACAACAGAAAAAAAATCACTGTTGTTTAGAGTTAAAATTTGTGTGAAAAAGAAAAAACAAACAACAAAAAAAAGAAATTTATTTCTTTTCTTTTCATTTAATTTTACTCTATATAAAAAATCTCGCATTGTTCTTGGCTTTTAATTTTACCTTATAATTTTCTTCAACAATGCTTCAAGCAAACTACAATCTACTTATATATATATATATATATATATATATATATATATATATATATATATATATATTCTTATTTTATTACCGTTTAATCTGTTTAGTAACACATGTTTCTGTTACGGAATCGTATCAACGATCCAGCATCTTCGTCAGACTTGAATAGACGTGGTTATTATGATTTCCAATTTGGAGAGAAAGAGAGATGGAGAGAGAAAGAGAAAGAGAAAGACATATGAGCTAGGCAATATAGATATGTATGTATGTATGTATGTATGTATGTATGTATATCTATCAGGAAATTCTAAAAAGAACTCATGGTATTAAGGAAAGAAATAAGGCACCATCAAGTGAGAACGTATGTCAACGGATTTTGACGCGAAACGCTGCGTATTTAATTTCGAATATCACCAGATCTTAGCTTGATACACGCATTTATTTTCCTGTTTTTTTTTTGGGGGGGGGGTATTTTTTTTTGTTTTGTTTTTGCTTTTGTTGTTGTTCGATCGTTACTTTTATCCTCCACAATTTATTGCTTTGTCACATTTTTTCCCATTCCTCCGTCCATTGGGACGACCAAAATGGCAAAGCACTGTACGTTCCTTTAATGGCGTTTATCCTTCTTTCTTGTTTATTTCTTTTTATAACTCTTTGTCTCCATCTATAGATCGCTGTCACGTAAAAGTGCATATCTCAGCGTGTTGAATGCGCATGCGCGTTGTATTCACATTATATATATATATATATATATATATATATATATATATATATATATATATATATATATGTATTTACATTATATTACAGAAATTGTACCATCTTCCCTCCTGTATAACAAGGTAAAATCCATCACTGCCGATTTTCTGAATCTTCACCTTCTTCGTATTATTTCTTCAGTTCGTACTTGTATTAAAGTGTTTAATATATATATATATATATATATATATATATATATATATGAATATATATATATATATAACTCCTTAATTTACTCACATAAAATTAATATACGAAAGTATAAATTTATGCGTAAACTTAAAGTATTTACTTCAAAAGTGCTCAATACGTAGGTAAAGCTAGTTAGTAAGTTATAAAATATATATGGCGATTAAGCTACACTGAATATTCCGCGTTTCATCCACTCTAGGACTCTTCAGGCTTATGCGAGAATTTTGTGGTTGTCTCGCGTTTTTATATAAGCACCTTATATTGAGTTTTTTGTTAGCCAATCAGCTTTCTAGTATCCACCGCACCCTTCCTAATCAGCCAATGAGCAAGCACTTATGGGACAAAGGCCTATTTTACCTCCAGTTGACCCGTTCCTTTGTGTGTGCTATTTAGCTTAGATATCTAGTGTCTTGACCTGTTTTAAATCTAGGATAAGTTTTTTATTTTGTTTATTTAACAGTTACTATACAAACGATACGTAAACAAAAATATCGATATTTCAGAAGTTAACAGTTTTAAATAAGCAAAAACAAATTTTCATAAATAAACAATAATAACATAACTTTTTAAAAAGATAATAAACAGTATTTATTTTACACAAAATAAATACAACTTTTTAATAATTTTAAACAATATAAACCTTTTAATTTTTAATTTCATGCAATATAAATAGAAGCTTAAGCAAAAACAAATATTGTTTACGACTGATTATCCGCCTTCCCAAAAAATCATGTACGATGGTAGCGTCCCTAATTTTTAAAAGGATTATTTAGATTGTATTTTCTGTGTTAGTTTGAATCGTTTTCAAATAAAAACAAAACAAATGTAGATGAATACAAAATTAAATAATACTATTAAAACATGTATTAAAAAATGTATTAAAAATAAAATAATAATATTTAAAAAATGTATTTAAAAATGTATGAGAAAATAAAATAATACTATTTAAAAATTGTATTTAAAAAATGTATAAAAAATAAAATAATAATATTTAAAAAATGTATTTAAAAATGTACATAAACAATAATAATACTTCAAAAATGTATTTTAATATGTATGAAATAAAAAATAATACTATTTAAAAAATGTATAAAAAATAAAATAATAATACTTAAAAATGTATTTAAAAATGTATAAAAAATACAATAATAATACTTAAAAAATGTATTTAAATGTATAAGAAAATAAAATAATAATATTTCAAAAATGTATTTAAATAATGTAAAAAAAAAATAATCATATTTCAAAAATGTATTTAAAAGTGTATAAAATAATAAAATAATAATATTTCAAAAATGTATTTAAAATATATTGACAATGGCGCAATTGTGTATGCAATTCTTTAATCTCTCTCCTACAGCTGAAGGTCCTCGATATGACCTTAAACTATATCCAGTGGTGAGGCCCCAGCTTGCGGACTTTGGGGAGTGTGGAGCCACCCTTTAATTGCTATTGCTTCCAGGTCCACTCTGACCCGGAGTGGTAGTGCTTGTTAGGGTCTCAACTATGGGTTAAATAGAAACCGACTTGAAAACAACAAATATATTCTATTAAAAAAAAATTTACTTAAAAATCTTTGGATTCGGCATTTAATAACCTGAAAAATGTAGATATGCCGTAAAAAAAACCCAACCAACCAATCCACAGCTGAAAGATGTAACACAAAGTCGGGAAAACGGGATATGAAAGCCAACGTCCTAGGGAATGAGTACTCCTACTTTCAATAAAAAAAAGCCTGTGCAGTTCTGTCGGTTTTATTCTGTAGGGCATCTCAAGCGATCAGCAATAAACTAACCTCTTGTCAAAGGGTGAGAAATGAACAAAACAGATATACGAAGGGTTTTGGCATGAGAATACTTTTCCCTACAAGTAAACCCTGACTAAATATTCAAAATCGCATAGTATTTGCAGCACAAATAAGATCTCCTTGCAATGGTTTATCCACACGGGCATTTACGAGGAATAGTACATGTTCTTCGATTAATATTACCTGAAGTAATAGCATGAAACTGGATACTCCACCAGACTAGATGGAATCTAGCAAAACCAGAAGAAAGGTTATGCCATGACATATCTAAATGGTCAACTAGGGAAAAGGAAAATCATGTTCTTCGCAAACAGAGTTTGAGAGGTGAATGATAACTTTAAATCGATATTCGAATAGGTAGGTGTCTCATATAGAGATAAAGCGTTAACCCCAAGAAGTATGGAGCCTTTATTTATGAGAACGTTGATTGGAGAAATATGAAACGAAAGATAAGCACATATTATAAATAGAAAGAAAGACAACAATTGAAAGTTACAAGACAAACTTAGACAATCTACACTAGTTACGAGTTATCCGGTCATGGTAACAGTATTCTACATCCAAAATGAAACTGCCGTGAAACCGGAAATGAGATTCGGTCTAAATGGAATAATGGAATGGTCAATGGGTAAATACTGTCCAAAGAAAATAATAATAATAATAATAATAATAATAATAATAATAATAATAATAATAATAATAATAATAATAATAATAATAATAATAATAATAATAATAATAATAATAATAATAATAATAATAATAATAATAATAATAATAATAATAATAATAATAATAATAATAATAATAATAATAATAATAATAATAATAATAATAATAATAATAATAATAATAATAATAATAATAATAATAATAATAATAATAATAATAATAATAATAATAATAATAATAATAATAATAATAATAATAATAATAATAATAATAATAATAATAATAATAATAATAATAATAATAATAATAATAATAATAATAATAATAATAATAATAATAATAATAATAATAATAATAATAATAATAATAATAATAATAATAATAATAATAATAATAATAATAATAATAATAATAATAATAATAATAATAATAATAATAATAATAATAATAATAATAATAATAATAATAATAATAATAATAATAATAATAATAATAATAATAATAATAATAATAATAATAATAATAATAATAATAATAATAATAATAATAATAATAATAATAATAATAATAATAATAATAATAATAATAATAATAATAATAATAATAATAATAATAATAATAATAATAATAATAATAATAATAATAATAATAATAATAATAATAATAATAATAATAATAATAATAATAATAATAATAATAATAATAATAATAATAATAATAATAATAATAATAATAATAATAATAATAATAATAATAATAATAATAATAATAATAATAATAATAATAATAATAATAATAATAATAATAATAATAATAATAATAATAATAATAATAATAATAATAATAATAATAATAATAATAATAATAATAATAATAATAATAATAATAATAATAATAATAATAATAATAATAATAATAATAATAATAATAATAATAATAATAATAATAATAATAATAATAATAATAATAATAATAATAATAATAATAATAATAATAATAATAATAATAATAATAATAATAATAATAATAATAATAATAATAATAATAATAATAATAATAATAATAATAATAATAATAATAATAATAATAATAATAATAATAATAATAATAATAATAATAATAATAATAATAATAATAATAATAATAATAATAATAATAATAATAATAATAATAATAATAATAATAATAATAATAATAATAATAATAATAATAATAATAATAATAATAATAATAATAATAATAATAATAATAATAATAATAATAATAATAATAATAATAATAATAATAATAATAATAATAATAATAATAATAATAATAATAATAATAATAATAATAATAATAATAATAATAATAATAATAATAATAATAATAATAATAATAATAATAATAATAATAATAATAATAATAATAATAATAATAATAATAATAATAATAATAATAATAATAATAATAATAATAATAATAATAATAATAATAATAATAATAATAATAATAATAATAATAATAATAATAATAATAATAATAATAATAATAATAATAATAATAATAATAATAATAATAATAATAATAATAATAATAATAATAATAATAATAATAATAATAATAATAATAATAATAATAATAATAATAATAATAATAATAATAATAATAATAATAATAATAATAATAATAATAATAATAATAATAATAATAATAATAATAATAATAATAATAATAATAATAATAATAATAATAATAATAATAATAATAATAATAATAATAATAATAATAATAATAATAATAATAATAATAATAATAATAATAATAATAATAATAATAATAATAATAATAATAATAATAATAATAATAATAATAATAATAATAATAATAATAATAATAATAATAATAATAATAATAATAATAATAATAATAATAATAATAATAATAATAATAATAATAATAATAATAATAATAATAATAATAATAATAATAATAATAATAATAATAATAATAATAATAATAATAATAATAATAATAATAATAATAATAATAATAATAATAATAATAATAATAATAATAATAATAATAATAATAATAATAATAATAATAATAATAATAATAATAATAATAATAATAATAATAATAATAATAATAATAATAATAATAATAATAATAATAATAATAATAATAATAATAATAATAATAATAATAATAATAATAATAATAATAATAATAATAATAATAATAATAATAATAATAATAATAATAATAATAATAATAATAATAATAATAATAATAATAATAATAATAATAATAATAATAATAATAATAATAATAATAATAATAATAATAATAATAATAATAATAATAATAATAATAATAATAATAATAATAATAATAATAATAATAATAATAATAATAATAATAATAATAATAATAATAATAATAATAATAATAATAATAATAATAATAATAATAATAATAATAATAATAATAATAATAATAATAATAATAATAATAATAATAATAATAATAATAATAATAATAATAATAATAATAATAATAATAATAATAATAATAATAATAATAATAATAATAATAATAATAATAATAATAATAATAATAATAATAATAATAATAATAATAATAATAATAATAATAATAATAATAATAATAATAATAATAATAATAATAATAATAATAATAATAATAATAATAATAATAATAATAATAATAATAATAATAATAATAATAATAATAATAATAATAATAATAATAATAATAATAATAATAATAATAATAATAATAATAATAATAATAATAATAATAATAATAATAATAATAATAATAATAATAATAATAATAATAATAATAATAATAATAATAATAATAATAATAATAATAATAATAATAATAATAATAATAATAATAATAATAATAATAATAATAATAATAATAATAATAATAATAATAATAATAATAATAATAATAATAATAATAATAATAATAATAATAATAATAATAATAATAATAATAATAATAATAATAATAATAATAATAATAATAATAATAACAACAACAACAACAACAACACGGAAGATTCATAAAAACAACAAAAGACATGGATGCAAAAAGGACATATAAACCGAGGAACTGAATCCCTAATAACTGCAGCACAAGATAACTCGATAAGAACCAACCATATCAAAGCAAAGATCGATAAAATACAAGGAAACAGCAAATGCAGGACGAAGAGACGAAACGATAAACCATATAGTAAGTGAATGCAACAAACTGGCCCAAAAAGAATACAAAAACAGGCACGACCTAGCAGTACATAGGGAATTATGCAAACAACTGCATTTTGCACGTACAGACAAATGGTACAAAGTGTGAAACCAAAGAGCCGAGAAGGGTCAAGGAGAAGGGAAAGACCGAAGAGAGAGTGCTGACCAGACTTCGGCTGGACAAGCGCAAAGAGAACTGGGACCTTGAAGAGGCTTAGTGCCACTCAAATTCCAGTACAGACCAATAGCCGCTGCCAGCGAGAAATCAATGGTGAGAGGCTGTTGCGATAACGCAAATTTATTTGCAACGTCTGGGGAGACTTGTTGTCGCTCAGCTTCCAGGAAACACCACAGGTTTCCAATAAGACCTATGAGGACCTGCGTTAAAGCTCCATGTGAGCCAATAATAATAATAATAATAATAATAATAATAATAATAATAATAATAAGGAAAGGGCTCTGACCTTTTTCTTAACCCGATGGAATGTGAAAATCTAAGGATTGTCACAGAGAAAATAAGATAAAGAGACGTAGAAAATATGTTTTCTTAAATACAGTGAATGGAGGAGTGTTACGAAGTTGGGCCGCTCAGAGTCAAGTTAGTTGGACAATTATTATTATTACTACTATTGGCTCACATAACACAGGTTATCAAAGATCGCTACTTGAAAACAACCTGTGGTGTTCTTTGGAAGCTGAGTGACAACAAGTCTCCCCAGATTTCCAGTACTATCAACCTCTTACGATACTATTTGCAAATAATATGCATTATCGCAATAGCTGCTTGCCATTCATTTCTCGATGGCAGCGGTCATTGGTCTTCACTGGAATTTGAGTGGCAATAAGCCTCCCCTTATCCAGCGGAGATCTGGTCAGTACTCTCTCCTCGGTCTTCCTTTCCTCATTCATTCTACTTGGCTATTTGTTCTCACTTTGGGGGGGGGGTCAGTTATGTGGTAATAGGGGGGGGTAGAGAACTTAATCGTTATTGATATTTGCAAAAATAGAAACAAAAGGAATGTTATGAAAGCGAAACAAATATTTAAAAACAAATATTTATGGTAAATTAGTTCCCTAAAATCTTAACTTGAAAAAGAATGTTAACTAACACAAATAAAATACGTGACAAACGTGAATAACCCGAATTGTATATTCGGTCAGGTGGAGTTAATGATGTAACGAGATAGTCAGGATATACACGGGATGAGTTAGTTAGTCATTCGAAAGTCAGAGGGGTGAGACTGTCCACTGAAACTCAGAAAATGACGATGTTAAAAGTCGAACACCAGTGTGCAGCTTTCCAATGGGGAAACATCCGTGAATAAAGCTGCTGTAAATATAACCTACACTATTGGTTGAAGTTAATCCTACAAAAAGAAACTGTATCCGTCCTCTATTATTGTAAAGACCGTATGTCATAAATATCATATGCTTTGTGTATACACTCATAACTAGGTGTTACTTCCAACCTTCTTTATGCGTATCTTATTAAACCCAGAAATCTTTTTGTCAAACTCAGGAATCTTTTTGTCAAACTCAGGAATCTTCTTGTCGAACCCAGGAATCTTTTTTTAATCGCACCCAGGAATCTTTTTGTCGAACTCAGAAATCTTTTTGTCGAACCCAGGAATCTTTTTTTCGAACTCAGAAATCTTTTTGTCGAACCCAGGAATTTTTTTTTCGAACTCAGGAATCTTTTTGTCGAACCCAGGAATCTCTTTATCGAACCCAGGAATCTTTTTGTCGAACCCAGGAATCTTTTTGTCAAACTCTGGAATATTTTTGTCGAACCGAGGAATCTTTTTGTCGAACTCAAAAATCTCTTTGTCGAACTCAGGAATCTTTTTGTCGAACTCAGGAATCTTTTTGTCGAACTCAAGAATCAACCTAGTGCCACTTAAAATCAAATTTATACTTAATACTGTATAAGTTACGCTACGTGTTCCGTCGAAATACCATTCAGATTCCTGCTGAGGAAACATACCTTCTCTATTTGGGTTGATCTTTATTTGATGGATCCTTGGAAAAGCTACAGATGAAGATTTGTACAACCCGAAGTGTAGGTTATATTTACAGCAGCTTTATTTACCGATCTTTCCCCATAGCTTTACATCGGATAAAACATTATATGAATGACATTCAGGATTGGAAGATTAGCTTTAATAATTCAAATAATACAGAATAGAGAAAAATCTAGCAACTTCTTTTCTGTAAAAAGAGACTGTTTAGAACAGAAATATATGTCTATCCAAATGTTTTCCAACCTTTTCATCCTCATGTAACTCTTCAATAATAGTGATATCTTAAGAAACTCCTACATAAGAAAATATTTTGCAATATTTTTATTCATATCTCCTTCATAATACATTTTTTTCTTCTGATAACCGGCTTAGGCTAAATGAAATAACACAAAATAGATGATAAATAACACGCTTTCTCTGAGTTCTTCCTTCAAACTCCTCGGCTTAACATTCACAGGCAATATGAACTACATACCTCTGACAAACCCGCTCAGCAACAAAATAACACTCTTTCACTGTTAGGGTCCCTGACTACCGGAAAGCTTTCTACGCTAATAGTTTTCTTTTCTCTCGTGCGCAACTAGACATGTGAATTCCCTTCCTGCTACCTGCTTCCCTGACTATACTAACTTGCAGAAGTTTAAATGTTACCTAAACCAACATCTTGCTTATTTCCCACCAACTAGTGTCCCAAATTGTAGCCACTTTCGTCTAAGTGGCGATATACCTTGTTTGGGTTAAACGTGATTTTGAATTTAAAAAATTCTGGAATTTAATGACAGCTTCTTTTTTTTTTTTTAAGTTAATCCGCATTTTTTTTGGACAACTATTTCCAAACACGTGCAATTTATTCCCAATTTCTTACATGTATAAAAAACATTAGGTTTAGAAATAAATTGCATATATATACAAAGGCACAACGATATCTATATCTCTTGAAATGACCTATAGCAAGAGCTAAAGGAACCCCAGGATTCCGGGCAACACTGGTTAGGTAACCCAGCTCTTTATAAGGTGGTTTCTGAATTATACACTTATAAATGCTACATATTACGGACTCTAAGCTTTAGTTTCGTACGCACGTGTAATGATTAGGGCTGTGACAACATCATATTCTTTTCATTGTTTTGTCTCGAGTATATATCCGATACAGTTAGACACAGTTAATCGATCGAGAACCACATCACTCTATATACAAGCATATAAGATATCAACGAATACACACTCGCCAGCCAAAACAATAAAAAGAATCTGCACTTGTCCTAGCCTTAGTAATGATCAACCTTCTTTCTCTTATGTAAAACAAATATGTATTCAAAATATCAACTCGTAACGAACCGGTGACCTCCTCGATGTAAACACCCTTTTCCCTTCACTCTAGGTGTCGGCAAGAGTTTTACTATAATAGCTTCTTTTCTCGGCCTTGTGAATTTCCTCTCTGCCTCCTGTTCCTCTGACTGTACCCACACGCAGAAGTTTAAATGTTATGAGAGTAACATTCTCGTTACTCAACTCCCGACTTAGGATGATCCTGTAGGTATGCTCCTCCTTAATTCATAGTAGCCCTTACGTCTTCGTGGCAACGTGCCTTGTTTTCAATCAATATGAGTAAAATTTAAAAAATAAAACAAAAATAAAATAAATCATTTCTCTAAATGAATGCAACGATTTTACGATTTCGTGCGAAATATAAATCATATATATATATATATATATATATATATGAAAGCCAAAATGCGTGTGACCATTTCGTGTATTTGTTTTGTTTTTGTTATTGTTATTTACTAATTGTTAAGCTTTCTATTTCTTTCAGATAGTCCAGTGTCTGGATCCGACTTAAGCAGCCGGACTAGGGGAAACTGACGTGCATTTTTAGGCCTAGGTCCCCCTAGTTTCCAAATCGGCGGGTCGGAGAAGGGCACTGGGCCAACAACTAAAGGGGACAGGCCTCTGCCTCTGCCACCATGGTGGGAGCCCTTGGTGTAAGGACCATGCCTTTGAGGGAGAGTGCCACATCCGGTGGCATTCCCGTGCCGTTGTCGGGGAAGGCCGCATCCGGTGGCATTCCAGAGCCGTTGTCGTGGAAGGCCATATCTGGTGGCATTCCATCGGCGTTGACGGGGGGTATCCCACCCGGTGGTACCCCAGTCTCACCTGTGGTATACATGTACAAGAGGGAGGGTATTATCCCTGGGGGTGCCCCAGTGCCATGCGTTGATTATTCGCCCTCACCGCCCGTATATGTGGTAGAAGGTATCGGGCCAGGTACCCCAATCCTAAATGCTGCCGGACTAGTGACAGCAGCAGGAGACGGTGGAGCCTTGGCATCAAGGTTTATGGAGGAGGAGCCGGATCCATTGCCAGATTTTTTGAACTCCTGTGCATTCGCTGCTGGAAGCGCCACAGGGGTGACAAAGTACACGGTGATTAGTACCACACCAGAAGAAACAAGGAAGGCATGCGAAAAATATGTGGAGGAAACGCCAGGAAGTGGATGGGTGGTGCCACGAATACCAGCAAGAAAGAAGAACGAAGGCACGAGAGGAACAAGATCCACCGACAGCAGTCCACAGAAAAGACAGCCACTGAGGAGGTGGCACTCGCAGGACCTAGAGAAACTGGTGGCGAAGCAAAGATTGAGCTTGGTAAAGGCCAAAAAGGAAAAGAATCAGAGAACCCAGACAAGCTGTAAGGCGCAGACACACCTACGGCACCCGGAAAAAGTCAGGAGAGCAACTGGGGGCTGAAGAGACAGAAAACGCCGGAAGACTACGAAAAACTCTTTGAAGAAAAATACAAAGAACTAACGGAAGGAAATATTTTCAAGACTCTTCCGGGGACTTTGCAAAGAACAAGAACGTTGTCGCTCGTCACGTTTGACGAGAAAAACAAAGGACTGATTGGTGACAATAAAGACAAGTTCCTTACGATGCTGGTGGAAACAAATGTCCCAGCCACATATGCAGTCTGTCGAAACTATGCAAGGTGGGATATCCTCCTGCCCACAGCGGAAGACGCAGAGAAGGTGGTCAAAACGGACTTGGTATGGAAGGGGATAAGAAGCAAGATGGAATATTTAGAGAAGAGGAGGACCGTAGTCTCCATAATGGGAATCCCAAGCTGCATCATCGAAGAACAGCTGGGGGCAACCATATCCCAATATGGGAATGTTTAAGCCGTGACACAAGTACGAGGCCAGAGAAGCATAAGAACCGGGGATTACCGGATACAAATGAAAGCTAACCAAGCCGGTTTTAACGCTATACAGGCACACTTAAAGTGTGAGGCATGGACCATGTCTCTCATCGTCGAGGGGAGAAGGCCTCACTGTTTGAACTGTTCACTGTCTGGACATATAGCAAAGGTATGTCCAAAAACGAAAACAAAGGCCTCACTGCTATCAGAACTTTCTGGGAATCAGGAAAAAACTGAAACCATTGGCGAAGATTCAGATGTGGAGGGAAAAAGTGTGGAGAACCCCGAAGATTTTAGGGATACCCCACTAATCATTACCTTCGTCAGGAAAGAAAAGGGCGGTCGAGTAAAAGCGTTGTGGCGGATGCTACAAGAAGCCAAAACAGCGATACCCGAACTGAAGCTAGTGGAGGAAGATCATCCGTCATTGGCGCAAATTCAGCACAAATGTGAAGGGAGGGTCCCTATATATGTTTACCCCCTCCCTTTATAAAGCTATTAAATTAACCTTTCCCCTGGACATCGGAAGTCTGGTCCGATGAGGTCAGTTCACAACGGAGTTGTTAACTGGCAGCATCGGCCAGGCCTTTGGCGTCCTTACCACCGAAGACTTTAGACCCGTGATGGACGAATATTACTAGTTAGGGAATTATGGCAACAACCTTAAACCTAGCTAGTTTAAATGCGAGGGGCATGAGATCTCGAAGCAAGGCTGTTCGCGTGCTGAGGGATCTCGTGGCCCTTGAAGTAGATATAGCTACGATTCAGGAGACCCACTTTGTTGGGCCCGGGGATTGCGATGTGCTGGTGAACGACTTTGACGTTTACTCAGCATATGGCAATTCTCATAGTCGTGGGGTTTCTGTGCTAGTGAGTCGCACCCTAGCTGCGACGGTCACTGTAGTCCACGCGGACGCTCATGGAAGGCTGGTCGTGGTCGATGTTGCCGTTAAAAGCGGTAAGTTCCGGATTTTGGCTGTTTACACACCCAATATCGCTAGGGAGAGGGTTTCCTTTTTTCGGCAGGTGGTGGTGTTCCTTTCGGCGGGTCAGGAGGGGTTAGTTTTAATGGGAGACTGGAATGCCATCCTGGGCCCCAAGATAGATAAGGTCGGGGGGAATAGAGGGTCGGGGAAGTGTGAAAGCAGCCTGTCTGACCTGATGGCCTCGTGCGATCTTGTCGACAGGTTCCGTCTGGATCACCCGGGAACGGAGATGTGGGCGTGGCAAAATAGCGTGACCTCCAGTCCAAATACTTACTTGGACAGGATGTTAGTTAGAAGAGGCGAAATAGATTTCTTATCTTATCCCACGTTCCACTGGCTAGGTCATTCGGACCATAAATTAGTAATGGCCCGTTTGAGAGTAGGTAATAGGCCTAGGTTGGCTGGCTACTGGAAGTTGAACGCCTCCTTACTGGAGAAGAACGACTTCCGGAAAAAGCTGACAACACTAATTCAGCGGGAGTTTGTGGGGGCGGTTACCGGGGGTAGCTGGTGGGATAAACTTAAGGCTACCATTGGGCTCTTTTGTGTCCAATATAGCCAACACCTCGCGTTTACTAGGGCACGGACCAAAAGTCACCTAGATGATAGGCTAACCCGGGCGATGGCTGGTGGGGATCCCCTAGAGATAGCAGTAGTTAAGAGGGACCTCCAGCGCTGTGCTAGCGAGCATTACGAAGGTCAAGTAATTAGAGATAGGTTAAAAAGAGTCTCTAACAAAGCTGTTGAGCGTAAGGCTGCCTTAAGACGTGGCTCGGATGGGTACATTCGGAAAGTGAAAAACCTGGAAGGACATACCCTCGTATCGACTCGAGAGATTTGCAATGGGTTTCGTCAACATCTGGAGGAGCACTTTTCTCAACTACCCAGACTCCGCGGCCAGGAGTTTGGCAGCTATATAGCTGGCTCGCCCCGCCTTACTGTATCCCGAGCAGCTAGCTGTGATGGGATGGTTACGGAGCGTGAAGTCATTACTGCGTTGAAGCAGGTTGGCCATAAATCTCCAGGGCTCGATGGTCTGCCCTACGAACTGTATTTGAGGCTGTCGCCCATGTTTGTTCCTCTTCTGACGAGTGTGTTTAACCACTGGTTTGCCCAGGGATCCATCTCTGGGAAGGTAACCAAAGGAGTAGTCACACTACTGAAGAAAAGAGAGCGGCATGGTGGGGAGTACGTAGATGATTATAGGCCCATCACTCTGCTAAACCCAAAGTTGAAAATTTTGTCCCGCGTTCTTGCAAACCGACTGCAGGTTGTTATCGGCGACTTGGTCGAACCGGATCAGACTTATTGTGTGAAGGGGAGATCGATTCAAAACAACTTGCACTTGATGCGCACGGTCATAGAGGGCTAGAAGATGACACAGGAGCCGCGCTGATCAAAACGTTCGATAGGGTCGACCATTGTTTCTTGGAATCTGTTTTAGAGACCGCCAGCTTTGGTCCGGACTTCCGCAAGTGGATTTCCGTTCTGTATCGTAATCCTGCGGTAGTGATACAAGTAAATGGTAGGTTGTCGGAGTCCTTCGGGGTCTCTCGGTCGGTGCGCCAGGGTTGTATGCTGTCGCCTCTGTTGTATGTCCTGGCGTTGGAGCCCTTCCTTCGCAAATTAAGGGACAAGGCGACTAGACCAGTCCTGCGTGGCATAGCTCTACCTGGCGGCAAATTCGCCAGGGTGTCCGCGTGCGCTAATGATTTCACCGTTTTTGTAGGGCGAAGGATCGATATTAAAGCGGTGATGGAGGCGGTCGCTGAGTACGAAAGTGTCATACGGGCCGTAGTCAATCGCAGCAAGTCCGTTGGCCTGCGGTTGGGCACCTGGACCGAGGTAAACTCACTTCCAGGTGGGTTCGGCTGGACGGATGGCCCGATAACGATTCTCGGAGTCTGGTTCGAGCCTGGACTCCAGCTGGACAAAAATTGGTCGGAAGTACAGATGAAGGCCGAATCCTCAGTAAGGACTTGGATTCGCAGGGGCTTATACCTGAAAGGTCGTGCGGAGGCGTGTCAAACTTACGTCTTTCCGTTGATCCTTTACCACTTGTCAGTACTTCCCCTGCCTGCGGACCACTGTAAGGCTTTGAAGCAACTCCTTTTCAAACTTCTTTGGAAAGGGGGAATGCCGTATGTCCGTAGACAGGTCTGTACACAGAAACTCAGCGAGGGATGTTTAGGAATGCCTAAGTCATAAGTACGCCAAAAGATTGACGTTCCTGAGTCGGACACTGCTTGAGGAATTGCACTGGGTACCAGCTGTGGAGAAAGCTTTTCCACAGCTCTCATGAAGGTCGCAGAAGACCGGTGGGGGAATGGCAATTCCTCTCCAAATGCCGAGCCGCCATTAGGGCATTGCCGGGGTCCAGTGACCTTGCACGGGGCTATATTGGGATTTAGTGGTGGGGACCGCAAAAGACCCGCTGGTTGAGCGGCTGCACATGTCGATGGAGAAGGTCCTCTCTCAGTGAAATTGAACGTCAGCCAGAAGCTTTTTAAACAATGCAGTTTTCTATTACATGGACGCTTGTCCAGAATGCGCTGACACTTTTTGGCATGCTAGCCAAGGACTGCAACAGGGATGAATACGTACCCTTTTGACCCCGCTGCGAGGATGACGAGGATGAAACAAGGGATCGCGCCTTTTTACTTTGCAGTAGAGTTCGGAGGCTCTGGAAGTACATCGGAGAGGTAACGGCTCGCATCGACCCTGAGCGGTTGGTGCCACTTGATTTGGCGTACGTCGTCGACAACATGAATCCGCCATTCACTCGGGAGAAACGGTTGCTGTTTCTTGTGATCGTAGCTGTAGCTATGTTAGTGACGTGGGTTTCACATCTTAACATTGTGTATGAGGGGCAATCTGTTTCAGATCGGGATCTGGTTGCTTACTTTAAGCACCAGGTTAAAGTAAAGATCAGATGCGATTGGAAAAGATTGCATCGCATAGACTTTGATAGATGGGTGCAACACACTAGTTTGTGCATTCGACGAGGCGCTAGATTTAAGTTTGTTTTCCCATCCTAGTGGTATTGGTCAGGCAGTGCTAAGGTTCTGCAGAATCCAGCCCCGAACAAAGTTTCTTAGAGCAGGAGTAGTTAGGTTGTAACCATTTCGAGTGGAAAATACTTTATTAGGTGCTGGACTAGGGCAAATATGATAGTTGATCCTGTCCCCGATTTTATTTTTCATCGGCACTAGGAGAGCTTCCAAAGATGCCTAGTCCACCCTTTGTTTTGTCGCCGGTCTGTTGCCCCTATACGTACTTTTATCTTGGAAGACGCCGTCCATTCCCTATATCGCTCATCCCTATCTAATTTGTTTTCGAGATATCGCCCCTAGCTCCCCCACTTCCCATAGGGAACGACCTGCTTGCTTTCGACCTTCGGGACCGAAAGACAGTGGGCGTTCCATATTAATAAGTAGGCTGGGAGGATCCCTTACTAACCGCCCCCATAGGCATTTTTTTTTTTTAGTTTTCTTTTTCTTTCTTTTTGGGTGTATCTTAGTTTGTCCCCCTCCCCATCATCTCATCCCTCATTTAGTTTTATTTCTCAAAAAAAAAAATCCTTTTGTTTTTACATTTGATTCTGTTTTGTTTACATGTAAATATTTAATTTTCCAGAAATGTATATAAAGCCGACTCATACGCTTGGGAGATTTTAAGTAGACAAACTCCATGGTATGACTGAGGTATTATGGTGATAGTGTCTTAGTGTAGGGAATTTAATAAAGTCTTTTCAAAGACCTAGCTCTTAGATTAGAATGACCCTCGACCCCCACTTCCCCCCTACCAGCTCCATGTTTAAGTGTTTTGGGACCCCAAATGAGGGCCTGGCAGTAGATAATCCCAGGCCCGGGGCCAAGCACTACATAAAAGGTGTTGTTCAGCATCGTGCTGGGGAACGTCCAGAAGCAATCAGCTTTGATCAGTGTGGGGACAAACTCCTCTTATATTAGACAATTGCTAATCAATCTGGACAATGGGAAGCTGGTTTCCCCCTCCCCAACATCTGTTGGGGGAAAAACCCAAACGCTGCCTCGAAGCAAAAGTTAACTGCGTGACTTCTATTTGACCTCATTAATTAGGCCAAATAAAAGCAGCAGAGTTAACTTTTATTACGGTCACCTGTTTTTAATAATTAAATAAATTCAAACGTGTTTCCGTTGTATGTCGCGGTGACCCAGTGGTTAACGTCGCACGGTTTTATTTTTCACACTTTAATTCCAACTTTGCCTCAAGGATTCGAGTTTGATCCTTATACTCACCTACCAAAAAAATGTTTTAATTTACCCCCCCTCCCCGGAGTTTTGATTTACCAAAACCACACACACCTCAAACCCGGGCATCGCCGGGTACTCTCCGCTAGTCTAATATATAAAAGACAGAATGGGTGTGTTTGTATGTCAACAACTTCTGACAGACTCATCGGGACCTGACTAAACTGGTATCGTTTTCAACTACCGTCCTTCGGACGACGAATATCGAAAAATTGGCTAAAAATATTAATTCCTTCATATTCAACTGGGCAGCTTTATACAAGGAGGGGGTCGGTTTTTGTGCCGCCATTTTTTGCAAGTCATCATTTCTTTTCGATTGACTAGTCTTAAT
This sequence comes from Euprymna scolopes, assembly GCF_053919585.1. Lineage (NCBI taxonomy): Eukaryota > Metazoa > Mollusca > Cephalopoda > Sepiida > Sepiolidae > Euprymna > Euprymna scolopes. Next base: position 129,638,558 of record NC_136488.1, read on the forward strand.
TTTAACGCTCTCAACTTCCGGTCGGGCGATGGAGTAAATCGACTAAAGCCGTCAAGTCTTTTTTCCCCCTCCTTCGCGTCACGGGTTCAAGTCTGCCTACTACTATTTTTAACACCTCCCTCCTTGTTGTTTTGATTTTTTTTTTTTACTCGCCACACCCAGGCAACGCCGGATTTTTTTTTATGTGATTTTTTCGTTCATTTCTTTCTCTTTCCCCCCATCCTTACTACACACCCAGGCAACGCCGGATTGTTTTTATGTGATTTTTTCCGTTCATTTCTTTCTCTTTCCCCCCATCCTGCTCAATATCCTTACTACACACTCAAGCAACGCCTGGTACCTCCGCTACTTCAATAATAAATGAATAAACGCTGGAAAAAATAGTCCTGAACATTACTTTATTACAAACTTGTCGCGGACAAACTGCTGCTAGAGAGTTCTTATCGATACAAGGATATGAAGAAATCCCGCTGCTACATAATAAGGGCTCTGGCGCTTAGATCAAGTAGTATGGAGTTTGACAAAGGCACATTGGGTGCATGTCATAATGACTCGAATCTACAAACATAATCATTCTCAGGATGTAATCAAAGATAGCTGACACGTAAACTAACGTTAGATAAGTTAGACAAAACACAAATATCAGTCAAGATAACGAATGACGTCACATTTTTCGTGCTAAGATTTTGAAATCAGTCTTTCGAAGCGGATGCAATACACACTGCCGATAATAATGAAGAAAGAAAACTTTGAACGTCGCCATGTGTGAAATATTACCCCTGACTGCCTTCATTTGCCATCCATTTTAGTTAAGAAGTTAACTAATTAATTGCTAAGGGAACGTTAGACTCTCCTTCTCTGTCTGTACCTCTCTCTCTCTCTCTCTCTCTCTCTCTCTCTCTCTCTCTCTCTCTCTCTCTCTCTCTCTCTCTCGTGTGTTAGTCAATTCTTTCCAAAACTTAATCCTTTAAGGAGCTCTCAGCGAACGGCTCCTTGTGCCCATTTCTACATGAAAATATTTTTATTGGCAGAGTTAAAGAGAGGAGACGATCAACCACCAAACTAAAAAATAAAAAGAGGATGAACATAAACCTGAACAGATACGACGAACAGAAGCGACGACATCACACTAGAACCATAAAAGAACTGTTTACTATTGAAAACATAACACGATTACGGCAGCAGTATTTCATCTAAAGACGATATGAATCTTATATGGCCAGGGATTGTACAGTCTCAGGTGAAAGGTATGTTCTGAACCGATGGAAACTTGACGCACGGACGAAAATTTTATTTCGAACTGAAGAGACAGACAGAGCACCTTATAGAAATGGTCGGACTTACCTAAAAAAAAGAAACAATAAACGAAGAAGTCATCAATTGTTTTGCGATACTTCATTTTAAAAATGTCAGCTGGGATTTGTCTCCATTTTCCTTCGGATGTCGTCGATAAATGAATTGTAGGGATTAGATTTTTTCATTTTGCATTTTTATTTTTTTTTACTTTTGTCCCCGGAGAATAAAACAGTCATCCTGCCGTAGATACACGCGTAATACTCCTAAAAGAAAAAGGTTTCAATCTGAAAACATATGACTCTCGTCACATTGATTAGGGAAGCGTTGACTATCGAAACCTTTTTCTTATCAGCTCTTGCGTTTTGGATTTTTTTCTATTGTCTTTTTCTCTTTTATTTTTCATCTTCGACGATGAGGGGGGGGGGCTTTCCCCTAAAGGGTACAACTCAAATAATCACATAACAGCGTCGATCTGTGTATCTGTCAAATTTATCTCAATTGGTCCTAGCTTTCGACGATCGTTTATTTTTTTTTAATCTCTTTTTATTTTGATCGTTTTTACTGATCGTCCCTTTAGCATTTTTTTAACCCTTGTTGCTATTTTCTTCCTTCCTTACAATTTCACCATTTTTGTTTTCAGTTTTGTCTTCTCATTTTTGTGAACATTACCATTATTTAAACTTCAGGAATTTCTGCTAGCAAGATAGTTATAACAGAGATCTTTCTTTTGGGAAAGGTAATCCAGTTATTCGGTAAGTTAGAAGGAACGATTGATTATATAGTTTTTTTTTTCCATTTAGAGTAAAAAGAAAAATAACAAACATTAGCATTCAATAACTATAATGAAAGCTTTCGTTTTCAAACTTAGATATATATATATATATATATATATACATATATATCTATATTTTTATAAAGTAATAGGGTTCGTGTGTTTCTGTCTGTGTGTACAGCTCTCCATCATCAACGAAATATAAAGGAGGTAAGAGGGTAGATCTCTCCTGGTAGAGAAACATTAGAACCCATTTTAGGATGTTTCTGTTATAGGAGACATAAGAATCTATGCCTAATTTCTTTATATACTATTCTACAAACCACCCCCATATCGAATGACTTATGCTCATTTGCATATCACATTATATTAAATCTCTTTAACTAATTACCTCGACCTTATTACATATTGGAAATATTCTAATCATTTCAACTGTACTATTTACAAAATCTATTTAACATTTAATTATTTAATATATTTTCATTTAATTTTATATTCGATTTATTTCACTTTACGTATATTATCTGAAAGGTTTACTGTTTGTGCAATCGGAGATTTACGTCATTACATGTTGTCTGTAATAGATATTTTTCTTTTTATTGGATTTTTTTTCCACTTATTTTTATTATTAAATTTACCTTTTTAAAAAAAATAACAATATGAAAATGTTTATAATTTTAACTTCTGGTGCTTACGCATTTCTTTTATTTATTTTAAAATATCTTTTCTAATAAACAATATGAACACTTTTTTTTAACCTATTTTCAAAAATAAACAATAATTTTTATTTATTTTAAGCATAACTTTATTAATACATTTTTTTATCTAAACTTGAAATTTCACAATATTTATTTAAATTCCCACCCCCTCCTCACACTACGAATGCCTTTCGAAATAATAACGTATTCTTTCCGCACGCTACCAAACCTACAGACATATCTACGTTTGCTCTATCAACTGCTGGATTTTAAGTTAATGCAACATTAAAAAATTGAAATTAATATTAAAAAAGGTTTGTGAACAATATTTCTTTCAAAATTATTTTTTATATCACTGTTCTGTTTATATTCCTATAAATTTATATTGTGAAAATTGACCACTTACCAATAATATAGACAGTTCAGTTCCTTCGGTATTTGTGGTACCGTTCTGAAATATTAACGTTACTATTTTGAAAGCCATGAAGGCAAAGATGTTTTGTAATTTATTTTGTGCTTCCAACTAACAATTAAAAAAAAAATTATATCGTGAAACTTCAATTTTAGCTAAAAAAATAATGTTTAAAATAAATAAAAATTGTTAACTCTTGAAAATAGTTTAAAATTTCAAATAGTTTTCATATTGTTTATTTAGATGATCTGCTTATTTACAAAATATCGTGAAACCTTAATTTAACCTAAAAACATATTTAAAACATCATATTACAAGAATTACGCCCCCCCCCAATATTTTTTTTACAAGGTTTCGGAATCGCCGACAACGGCAACTTATACAGGAGGCCCTCGATACATGTTTAAGTGTCAAAGTGATGCCATGGCATATGTTCGGCGAATGGGCCGAGCCGACCTCTTCATCACGTTCACAACAAATCCAAAGTGGACAGAAATTACAGAAAATTGTCTTCAAGAGCAAGACCCTCAGGATAGTCCAGATATTGTTGCCAGGGTTTTCAGGCAGAAGCTAAAAAATTACTTGAATTTATTAAAAAGGGAGGATTTGGCAGGTTGAGGGCTTTCCTGTACAGTATTGAATATCAAAAAAGAGGACTGCCGCATGCACACATTCTCACCTGGCAGGCCCCAGAGGACAAACTTCTACCAGAAAAAATGGATCTCTGCATATCTGCAGAGATCCCTGACAAAGAGGAAGATCCTGATCTTCATGCTAAAGTGATGGCACATATGGTGCATGGACCTTGTGGACCATTTAATCCAAATTGTCCATGTATGATTGACAACAAATGTTCCAAAAAATACCCAAAAGAATTTCTTCAGTGTACCGAGCAAAGCCAAGACTCTTATCCCAAGTACAGGCGAAGAAAACCAGAAGATGGAGGCCAGACTGGTACAATAAGGATGAAGAGAAATGGTCGGTATGTTAATCAAGAAATAACAAACCAGTGGATTGTTCCGTACAACAAGGTCCTCCTTCAGCAGTTCAACGCTCACATTAACGTAGAAATTTGCAGCTCGATCCAAAGCATCAAATATGTCCTCAAATACGTGAATAAAGGATGTGATCAAGCAGTGTTTGAACTACAAAGAACTGATGGAGCAGCTAACCAACAAGGCCAAGTACAAAGTCACATTGTGGATGAGATCCAGCAGTTCCAGAATGCAAGGTATGTCGGCAGTTCAGAGGCAGCCTGGAGGATATTATAACATCCCATCCATGAACATTTCCCCCCAATTGTACAACTTTCTGTTCATCTTGAAAATGGGCAGCGTGTCATGTTCTCAGCTGATACTGCTCTGGAACGAGCCCAAGGTCCACCGCCTGCCACAAATTTGACAGCATTTTTTCAACTCTGCCATGAGGATGACTTTGCAAGGGGTCTCAAATACGTAGAAGTCCCTGAGTTTTACACTTGGAACAAATCGACAAAGAAATGGATGAGAAGAATGCGTGGGGTACAAGTTGAAGGTTCTGAAAATGATGATGAATGGAAGGCACCATGCATTGGGAGAATCTACACGATTAGTCCAAAAGCAGGGGAGTGTTATTTCTTACGCCTGTTGCTCAATGAGGTTGCTGGTCCAACTTCATTTCAAGATTTGCGAGCATACAATGGTCAGGTGTTTGAAACATACAGAGCAGCGTGCCTTGCTCGAGGCCTTCTAGAAAATGACCATCACTTGCATCAAGCAGTAGGAGAGGCAAGTGCCACTCAATCACCTTCAAATTTGCGAAGCCTATTTGTGATAATTTTAACAGCCTGGTAGCCAAGCAATCCTCTTGAGATCTGGATGGCTTTTCGTGATGTAATATCTGAAGACATTCTTCACAGATACAGGCAAGAAGTTAACAATCCAGAAGCAGATTTTAATGAGGACATCTACAATAAAACTCTTTGTCTAATTGAAGAAAAAGTTCTCCTTATGTGCGGTCAACCATTGGCAAGCTATGCATTACCTGCACCAACGCAAGGGAGAGATGAAAGACTCGCGAGAGAGTATCAACGTGAAGTTACTTATAATCTTGAAGAACTTTCCCTACAAGCAGAAAATATGCAAGAAAAACTGACCGATTCTCAAAGAGAAGTTTACAATTCATTCATGGCAATGTTGGAAGCACAAGGTGAAATGAACAAGAACATGATGTTTCTTGATGCTCCATGTGGTACGGGCAAGACTTTTGTAATCAATTTGATCCTTGCAAAGATTAGATCCATGAGAAAGATTGTGCTTGCAACAGCATCCAGTGGCATTGCTGCTACTCTACTACAAGGTGGCCGCACTCTTCACAGCACTTTTAAAGTACCCTTGGATACTCATCGAATGGATCAGCCAGTTTGCAAAATTACTGGTAACTCAGCCTTGGCAAATGTAATTAGAGACACCTCTGCAATCATTGTAGACGAAGCCCCAATGACGCACAAGAGTGCTTATGAAGCAATTGACCGAACACTGCAAGACATCACAGGAAACAAGAATCCCATGGGTGGCATTCCAACCTTATTTTGCGGTGATTTCCGTCAAATCCTCCCAGTGGTTAAAAATGGCACAAGGGCTAACATTGTCAATGCAAGTTTGAAACAATCCTATCTCTGGAGGCACGTTATAGTGAAGAGACTGACTACTAATATGAGAGCCTATATCTCTGATAACACAGCTGCAGCAGACTTCTCAAAATTGCTTCTCCAAATCGGTAATGGTCAGTTTCCTATCACTTCTTCACCTGACACAATTAAGATTCCAACTGCGCTTGGTAAATGTGTCGGTAATCAGAAGCAACTGAAAGACAAAGTGTACCCAGACCTGCAAAACAATGGAAAATCACCGGATTGGCTTGCTGAGAGGGCTATTATTTCGCCATTAAACAGCAATGTGAATCATTTGAACAATTCAATAATGGATGAATTTCCAGGAGACACAAAGCAATACAAGTCAGTTGATTCGGCTACTAATGAATATGAAGCTGTTCACTACCCTGTGGAGTTCTTAAACTCTTTGGAGATATCTGGAATGCCTCCACACATTTTAAATCTCAAAATTGGATCGCCAATCATGATTCTTCGATCCTTGGAACCGCCAAAAACAACAAACGGAACCAGATGTGTTATCACCAGATTGCACACCAATGTACTTGAGGCCACCATTTCCTGTGGTCCCTACAAAGGCGAAACCGTTCTACTGCCAAGGATCCCCTTAGTTCCATCGGACTCAGAACTTCCATTTAAATTCCGGAGACTCCAATTTCCTGTGAAGGTGTGTTTTGCAATGAGCATAAACAAAAGTCAAGGTCAGACATTTAACACCATTGGCGTAGACTTGACATCAGACTGCTTCAGTCACGGTATGTTTTACGTCTCCATCAGCCGGACAGGAAGTTCAGAAAAACTCTACATTCTGGCTCCAAATCAAAGCAGCAGAAATGTAGTTTACCCTGAGGCTCTTCAGTGAAATGTTCGAGAAATGGATATGAGGAAAAACTGACATGATCTGATTGTGGTAAGTTTTTAGTATTGAATGTGCAAGATAAAATTTAAGCAAGAGTTGAAAATTACTTCAATGAAAAATTTACTATGTAACATCAAGTAACCTTCCTTTTTGATGAAAATGTTTTGTGAAGTTCCTGATTGAATTTCAGTCACTACAAGAGGTAGTTAAAATGTTAATCACCTTATGCAATCGTTGCTCTTACAACATCAACTTACTGGAAAGGTGCCCACAGATTTTGGTACCCGAGTGCGCAACAAAGCTCCGTGCGAAGCACGGGTATCTTTGCTAGTATATATATAAAAGGCAAAAAGTATCCATGCTTTAACATGGGAGGGGAGACTATCTTAAAGTACTATCCTAAGCTGGGAAAAGGACACCGGGCTTATACTAAGTAGATATTAATAAGTCCTTCTCACCTTTTTCTTTTCCATTTTTTTAATGAAGAGTAGATAATGCATGTGGATGTGTTATCGGCAGCTCCAGTAACTCTCACTTCTCCTTTTATGTCTTTCAGTCCTCATTTCCAATGAGTGATTTTTCTGACAAAGGGTGAAGAAAAAGATGCTTTCCAGGTCGGTAGTACTTTATGAACAGTAGCCTGAGATGTCGAAAATTTTCTGTTTCTATGTCTATCCTTGTGGTCATGTCACTAGTAAGGGTGCTGGAGGTAAATGTTTCATCCGGGCTGACGTTATCCGCCTGATAGTCAGGGACCCGAACCTTGGATTAACAACTAAGGAGGCTGTCCTATCAGCAGGTGCAAAGTACCGGGGCTGCTGTATTGCCATTTGGTGAATGGATTCTGGACCATACAGTAGTTTCTGGTTGAGCTTCTCGATGCCATACTAGTGGGTAATTGTTACGGCTTTACCTTATCATGTCCTAAAAAAAAATTTGTTGTTTTTTCTCTCTTACTTTCCCTTTCTGCCCTGCTCCAATAAAGGCTATCGACCTGCTCCACAAATCCCAAAACCTCAACATGAAAAATCTAAAAAAAAAAAAAAAAAAACACGAATAAACCTAGAACCCCATTCTCCAACGTAGACCCCTACTACCAGCTGTCCTTCTCCAACATCAGGGATCTACGTTCCAACCTTCCAGAGGTTGAAACACAATTACAGGAGACGAAACCGGACATTTTCTTCCTAAGTGAAACTGGCATAGGGCTAACCACTCCCCTAGACAAATTCATAATTAAAGGATACTCTAAGTTAACATCTAAATTTGACCCCGCAGATTGCCATGGGCATGGAATATGTGCCTACATTAAAGATGGCTTTCCGTGTGGTAGAGATATCTCCAGAAAAGACCCTAATTTACCTTATATGTGCTTCCCGGTTGCACTAGCTTACACTACTGCATTTATATTTGCCCTCTATCGCCCCCCAGAACAGTGGGATTACTATCATTAAGAGCATATATGAAAAAATTGACCAAATTCTGTCTGCTCATCCTTCGGCTAACATTCACATTTGCGGTGACTTCAATGTCCATAATGTGTAATGGCTGACCCACTCAAATAAGACCGATGACGAGGGGAGGTTCTGTTATGATTTTGCCACTGCCTATGACCTCACGCAGATTGTTCACGAACCCACCCGTGTGTCCGATACTACCAGTCAGTATGCAAGCCTTCTAGACATTTTCCTCACAACTTTCCCTGAGCTATGTTCGTGTTCCGTTCTATCTCCTCTGGAATCTTCCGACCACTACGTTGTAGCAGTTAAGATAAAAGTGAAATGTAATAAGTCTTCAGACGTACCTCTCCACCGTATATCGATACTCTATGGCTGAGTGGGATAAATTCCGTACATTCATATCTAATCTACCTCTGCATTCCATGTTTAAAAAGGATGTGTTCTCTAGACCTGATCGAATGGTTAATTGCAGGGAGAGACCGATTCATACCATCCAAAAAATTCCAATAAAAACCTAACAGCCAGCCATGGTTCTTCTCAGAAGGTGCTGCTGCTATCGCGCACAGAAATTACCTTTTCCATGGCTCCCAACGTAATAGATGTACTGAGACTAAAGCTGCTTTCAGGACTGCAAGCAATCACTGTAAAAGAGTAATAAAAATGCAAGAGAGCTATATACTCAATCCGGTACATCCAAAGTAGCTGTCCCCGTATTTCCTCCTATAACAGACAACGCGCAATGCAACATACAAATATCTGTGCGTGAGGTTGCCATACTAATCAAGAACCTGGATTCCTGCAAAGCAACTGGCCCTGACGGCATTCCAATTATAGTGCTGAAAAAGCTCCAACCAGAACTTGCTCCCATACTTACAAAACTGTTTAAGCATTGCCTTAAGGAGAAGTGCTTTCCAACACCCTGGAAAACCTCATCAGTATGCCCTGTATTTAAGGATTCAGGTGAAAAGTCATTCCCCTCTCAGTACAGACCAATATGCCTCCTGTGTGTCATGAGTAAGTTGTTGGAATCCATATTAAATAAAGAAGTGGTCACCCACCTCAGCAGAAACAACTTTCTTAGTGACATGCAATATGGTTTCCGCTCCGCAAGATCTACAGCAGATGTGCTAACGGTTATATCTCATAGGATTAGTGAATCTCTTGACAAAGGCTTCCTTTCCAGAGTAATTGCTATTGACATATCGAAGGCCTTCGATAAGGTATGGTATACGGGCCTACTTCACAAGATTTCCAGCTACGGTATCACTGGAAATATTTTCTCAATCATTAAATCATTTTTCTCCGATATGTTCATAAGAGTAGCGGTTGATGGGCAGAAATCAGAAGCCCACAGTATATATGGTGGAGTCCCTCAGTGGTCCATCCTGGTCCCAACTCTCATCCCAAAACACATACTTAAATCATACGTTGACATCTATGCTGATGATACGACCATCTATGGCAACATATCAAAGGCCGCAAATGACAAAGTCCTCTCTAATTCTCTCTCCACTGATCTTGAGCGCATGTTATAGTGGGGGAAGAGGTGGCTGGTCACTTTTAATGCATCCAAAACCAAGCTTGTATCTTTACATCATGGACGCTCTGATCCCCATCTGGCATCAATTGAAATGGATGGCTCTCGTCTAGGGGAGGCTCCATGTTTTGACCTTTACTCCTGATCTGAAATAGAACAGGTACATCAGGTTTGTTGCCAAGGACGCTGGGAAAATGGCGGGATCTTTCTACCGCTCCAGAAGATAACTCACTACTGATGCAATTCTCTATCTGTATAAAAGCCAAGTACGTCCAAGGATGGAAGATTGCTGCCACATCTGGGCAGGAGCTGCTAAAAAAGCCTATCCTGATTAACAGAGTACAAAATAAACTTCGTAGCTTAGTTGGGGGTGCCCTTTTCTCTTCCCTGCAGCCTCTCTACCACAGAAGAGACGTTGCGAGCCGGTCTTTGTTTTATCATTATTTCCATAGCAAGTGCTCGTCTGAGCTCCAATCTCTCGTCCCCCCTCGCCAATCTCTCACGAGAAACACCCGTCTAGCTGAAACTACTGTCAATAATTTTCTCCACTCTTTATCTGTGCCTAAATCCATATATATAAATGAAATGTCTAGTTTGTTCGGCATCACTAAACTAGAAATCTACACGTGGGTTTTTCGTTATATTTTGCAAGAATGAGTGTATCTAACCCAACTGTTTTTAAACATTAAAAACTCAAAAATATTACATATTAAAAAAACATTTTTCGACATGTGTTTTTTTTCGGTTCCGATTTCAGCCTAGGCGACTTACCGGAAATACTGCTTTCATTAGTGACTATACGATTTATTCAGTTTGTTTGGGTTTTTTTATATAAAAAAAAATGGCATTAATATTTTTCCCCTCCCTGCTTTCTCTAGTTTTCGTGTTCCTCCCCGGCATAACAAAAAATTATTAAAAATAAAACTACTCGCCAGGATTCACATAAACATTAATTCTTATCCCACACTTACTTTTACGTTACTTAATTACAATTTTTCCCGACATTTTTACACTAAAAAAACAAAAAAAACATGATTCTTTCCATTTTTTTTTTAAATAAAATAAAATATAAGACATCATTTCCGTTCCATATCGTTTTGTAGTTGCTATAAAAAACTGGAATGGAAATCTAACATTCCTTTTCGTTCTATGCTTTCCACTGGGTGAAACGCAACATGGACTTAACCGATTCCAAGGGTTATTTGTGCCATTTTTTCCACTTTTCGCTGTGTTTTTTGTTTTGTTTTTCCCAACATGTTCATTATTTTTTACTCTTTTTTTTTGCCTTTTGTATTTCCAATTTCTTTTATAAAGAAGTTTTACGTCCGATTTTTTATGAAGTTTAACATCGTTATTTTTAATATTTAAACAGAGTTAGTACTTCGCTTATTCTTTACTTAACCCCCCCCCTTACAAACACCCAGCTCCAAACACCCAGGCAACGCCGGGTACCCCCGTTAGTAATAAAATAAATAAAGAAGAAGATTACATAACTAGCAAGGCATCTGGTTTCTATTGCTGTGCCTTGTCTGGCAATGATAGCTAGCAGAATCCACTTATATATATATATATATATATATATATATATATATATATATATATATATATATATATATATATATATATATATATATATATATATATATATATATATATATATATATATATATATATATACACTTTAGAATGAAACGATATCCGATGGTGAGGCCCCTGCTTGCGGGCTTTGGGGAGTGTGGAGCCACCATTGCTCCCAAGACCACTCTGACCCGGAGTGGTAGTACCTGTTGGGGTCCCAACTATGGGTTAAATAGAAACCGACTTGAAAAAAAAAAACAAATATATTCTATTAAAACATTTTCTTTAAAATCACTGGATTCGGCATTAACTAACCTGAAAAGGGTTGATATGCCGTAAAACAAAAACAACCAACCAACTAAAGTCAAACAGTCCGAGGAATAGAAACTCTTTTTGGTATCTTAAGTGCAGGTGTAGGATTGTACTGCTCATCGGAATGGTCGGATATATTTATGCAATAATTTCTTCAGAGAACATTCCGTGAAAGTATTTATGAATCAGGTACACGGATGCACTATTACGACGATGCAGAATTCAATAAACAGTGTCCAAAACCAGGTTCATAATACCGGTTTGAACCGGTCTGAACCGGTTTCATTACGATGGTTGTTTTAATCCGAAACTGATTTCACAGAATCTGGTTAAATGATAGAAGCTTCCACTTTTCCCTAAAACGCTTTTTTCTTTTTTTTTTTTTTCTTTTGAGAAAATCTCATTCTAACTGTCGTTATTTTTTGTAATTATCAGATCAGCACTCATCGAACCTAAGAGCCATTCAAGATGAGAATTAATAAAACATTAATAATTTCCAAGCAGGTACTGACAGTGATCAATGGTTTAAATTGACTATGGGAGAAAAAAACAACTAAATTGTAACGAGCACTCAAGCAATCCATAGGTACTGTGTTCCGTAGTTTTAAAGCTATTGCGAAGAAACGATGGGGATTCTGCCTGACGCTAGCTGAGATTTATCGCTTTCATAATGCATCAATGTCCCATTTTTTATGGCCACAAAAATATTTTTCTGTTACATTGATTGATTATTTCATGGAAAACACACATCCCTTGTGGAACAAACCTCCCAACGAAGGGGTGGGTTATCCTCAACTGAACAAGGCGAAGGTTCGAATGACAGCCAACAACGTTCGCAGGGGAAACCGGTAGCAACAAGCAATTGTCCTTGTTGAAATCCCAGGCAGACGATTGAACACTTACCCGGTGGCTACAGCGATAGAACAACTTGTGTTGACCAAGGTTTGATGGACTGTACTTGTTAAGTCCAATGATTAATTTGTAATGGTATGATCGGTGTTTCAAGTTCTTACTTTCCGTGAAATATTGATCAAGTATTTTTCTGGAAATAAATGTCGAAAATTCCTGGGATCGAGATCTTTTACTGAAGATTGAACTGGAGATTTGTTATATACGTGGGACACTAGCATTTGCCCGTCAGTTTCTCTTAAAGACTTCAAAATTACAAGTTACTCAAACATGGCTTCAGAATCTGACTTCCAAGATCGCCATGAACATGAAATCTGCAGTTATACGCCAGGAACACCTTCAATAAAGCTCCGGGGTTATTTTATACGTGTTTGTTTTCACTCATCCCAGTTACTGTCATTAAACAAATCTCTGATAAATAAAATTGACAAGATTATTTCTATTCAACCTTTTGAGAATGTTAGGTCTGTGATGATTTTAATGTTCAGTTTTGTGCGACTACTCCACTGTAGACCAACTGATGGTGAAAAGGGGTTTATCATGACTTTATCATGGCTTATGCTGCGATCTAGGTTGTTTAGAACTCCACATACGTTGATGGAGATTTTCTAAACCTTCTTTCCCTAACATTTTACTTTGAACCGTACATATATACTCTTCTATCCCATCTAGGATCCTTCATTTACTCTATTGCTTCAATTAAGATCAAATAATACAATAATTTCCACTACGAAATGTATTCATACTCAAGGGATAATTCAGACGGCGTCATACCTTCTTTTTCTTTCTTTTTTTTTACAAAGGAATCTTATCGAGGCCCAAGGGGCACTCGAGGATAAAGATTAATGACTGTACAGTGGTCAATGGGACAATGTAGTAGTAATTGTTAGTAGTGGAAATTTGGATTACTTACGGGAAACGGCTCATCAAGAATTTGTTTACATTGGACTTGACGAAAACCAATATTATAGTCAACCGGAAAGCAGGCAAATGGAATTGAGTTCCACAGCTGTGCAGTTCTACGATAGTAGCTTTGTTCATGGAATCTTCGTTTAGGTTTAGACACGGATAAAGAGTGGGGGAATTATTGATGATGTTTTCAGATAGACGAGTGTCTCGGGTTTGTATTACTGTACACATAGATTCGAAAAAGTTGTCAAAAAACAAATATAGAACAAATAAATGTCATCAAAGGCAAGATAAGTTACTTTTCTACCTAACTGGATATATTTTTTTGTGTTTTTATTCAGTGTAACATGTTTATTCAGCTCGAAAAACATGCAGTGTTTACCGATGTATTGGAAAATTCAAAATGGCAGCCGACTCTCTCTCGGAGAGGGTACGTTTGGGAAAAGGTATTATAAATAATAAACTAGACAAAATACTGTTAGAAAACAACCGAATACATGTCAACTTATGTCACGGTAACATATATTGAGCGAATTTCTAACAGTATTTTGTCTAGTTTATTATTTATAATACCTTTTCCCAAACGTACCCTCTTCGAGAGAGAGTCGGCTGCCATTTTGAATTTTCCAATACATCGGTAAACACTGCATGCTTTTCGAGCTGAATAAACATGTTACACTGAATAAAAACACAAAAAATATATCCAGTTAGGTAGAAAAGTAACTTATCTTGCCTTTGATAACATTTATTTGTTATATATGTTTGTTTTTTGACAACTTTTTTGAATCTATGTGTACAGTAATACAAACCCATTTATTTGTTCTATATTTGTTTTTTGACAACTTTTTCGAATCTATGTGTACAGTAATACAAACCCATTTATTTGTTCTATATTTGTTTTTTGACAACTTTTTCGAATCTATGTGTACAGTAATACAAACCCGTGTCTCTCGTGAAAGTCTGGCGAGGGGGAACCATACACTGGAGATCAGACGAGCACTATGAAAATAACGATAAAGCAGAGACATGCTCGCAACGTCTCTTCTGTGAGAAAGATGGTTGCATAGAAGAGAAAGGGGCATTCCCCACTAGGCTACGAATCTATTTTGCACCCTGTTAATGAAGGATAAGCCTTTCTAGTAGCTCCTGCCCAGATGTGGCAACATTACTATATTTTTGGACGTACTTGGCTCTTATATACGTAGAGAATTTCATCAGCAGTGAGATATCTACTGGATCGATAGAAGGAGCTCACCATCTTTCATCGATATTGGAAACAGATTTGATGTACGTGTTCTATTTCAGATAAGGAGTAATGATCAAGCCCAGGAGTCTGTCAAAACATAGAGCCTCTCAAAAATGAGAGCTATTCGTTTCAATTAATGCAATATGTGGATCAGAATCTTGATGATGTAAAAAAAAGAAGCTTGGTTTAAGATGCATTAAAAGTAACCAGCCACCTCTTCCCCCATTGCACCACATGCTCAAGATCAGAGGAGATAGAATCAGAGAGAATTTGGTCGTTTATGGTCTTTGATGTACAGCCATAGATGATAGAGTCATCAGCATAAATGCCTACGAATGATCTAAGAATATTATTTGGAAGATCGTTGATGTAGATTAGGAAAAAAGTTGGATGGAGTGACTCCAGCAATAATACTCTGAGCTTCTGATTTCAGCCCATTAACAACTACCCTTATGAACCTATCAGGGAGAAATGATTTAATAATTGAAACGACATTTTCAGATATACCGTAATTTTATGCAATACTATATGAAAGGCCTTTGATATGTCAAGAGCGACTGCTCTAGAAAGGAAGCTTCCGTCGAGAGATTCGCTAATCCTATGAAATATAACCACACACCCATCTGTTGTAGATTTGGTAGAACGGAAACTATATTGTATGTCACTAAGAAGTTTATTTTTGCTGAGGTGGTTTACTACTTCATTTAACACAGATTCCAGCAACTTATGATGCACAGGAAACTTATGGATCTGTACTGAGAGAAAAATGACCGATCACGTGAATTCTTAAATACAGGGCATACTGACGAGGTTTTCCTGGGTGTTGGGAAGCAATTCTCTTTAAGACAATGCTTAAACAGCTTTGCAAGTATGTGAGCTAGTTCTGGTTGAGATTTTTTTAGCACTATAATATATACCGTCAGGTCCAGTTGTATTACTAGAATCAAGATTTTTGATTAGCTTGGCAACATCATGCAAAGATATTTTATGTCGCATAGTGTGTTTTGAAATACAGGAGGAAATACTGGAGTTTAGCGACCTTGATCGCATAAGGTAGAATTAGCTGAAAAGTTCTTGGCAAAGAGTTTGGCTTTGTCTGATGCTGACGAGATTACCTGAGGTCCATTGGGGATAATTGGAATAAAGCACATGCTTCTGTTCAGGATTCTGTTCGCCATTTGCCACAGCTGGTGGAAACCAAGCCGCTGCTCAGCCACTTTGGACTTGACGGACTGAGCATACAACTCCCTTGCGTTCTTTATTACTCTTTTACAGTGGTTGCTGGCAAGCTTGAAAGCGGATTTAGTTTCAGTACATCTATTACGTTGGAAGCGACGGAGAAAGTGATATCTGTGCGCAACGGCAGCAGCACATTCTGAAGAAAGTCACGGCATGCTTTTAGGTTTTTGTTGGAATTTTTTAGAGGCAATGAAACGGTCTATACTTACAATTCCCCATAACGCCAAGTCTGATACTATGCAGGACATTATTTTTAAACATGGAACGCAGATGTATATCTGATATAAATGTACGGAAGCTATCCCAGTCAACCATAGTGTATCGATATACCGTAAGATGGAGAGGTACGTCTGAGGATTATTGCATTTCGTTTTTATCTTAATTGATAAAACCGAGTCGACAGAAGATCCCAGTGGAGACAGAATAGAAGATGAAGATAGCTCATGGGGAGTTGTGAGAAAATGGTCTTGGGTTCTATATCTGGTTTCAATTCTCCCCTATACAAGAAAAAAGTAATTCAATATATCTGATTGGTTAATCGCTGTTAATGACAGTTTTATATCTTACAAAATGTCCAAACTCGTCTCACACAATCAATAATAAAAACCCCTGAATATAAAGTAGCTGTTACTTAGCGAAATTAACATATCAATTGCTTTAAACAGAATAGATAATCTGAAACCGAAACGATTTTGGGAATTTACTAAAACCGCTGCAAGCAAATTAAACTTTATTTAAAAAGGTCTTATTCGTTAACGAGTGACTGGACAAAAGCTTTTCTTCCATAAAATGTCTATTCCATCAACCTTAGATCAGATTAGATTAGATTTCATTCTTTGTGGGCATGCTGGCATATATCAAGAATTCCCTCCTGTGAACGGAAATTTTTTAGCGGTATCAGTTTGCAATATTACAAAACTTTTTCAAAACTTTGATTCCACCAAGGCAATTGATCTCGGAAACTGCCAGGAATCTACTACCAGAAATGATTCCTATCATTGCATAGTTACTAAATTCTCGTTTAACAGATATATGCTTTTACTACTTTTGAAAACTTTGGTTGTCTGCCCAATATTTAAAAAAATACTGGCGATAGTTATTCTGTCTCAGTACAGAACGGTAAGCGTGCTGTGCGTCATGAGAAAGTCGCTGATTCCGCAAACTGCAAAATGGCCATTTCAATCCAATATAAACATATGTGTCAGACCGCCCTCTTAAAGAATGAAATTATTCCCATTCAATCCAACGTCTTCCAACCCTCTGATAATAATAGTCATTTCAAATTGATTCGTTAGCATTTATCTTCGAATGTCAATTTGGCCTTATTAAGCGGTGTTTTATTAGTTATAGAAAATGAGAAAATATATTGGAATATTGTCATTGTCATTTACAAAATCTCGTCCGCATTTGATTTTATATTTTAAGCAAAAGATTAAGGTTAAAATTAGATGTGGGAAGAAGAAATAGTGAAATAAGGCGTGTGTCCTGTTTCGTTTGTTTAAAATTTAATCCCGGTTAAATTAATAATTTGTGCAAGTTGGATAAATGAGTCTGTCCCAAAAAGTCAGCTTTTGTTGGGTCTTTTGAAACATAGGCGGCGATAATTTCACATGACTTGCGCTGTTTGAAATAAGCAACACAATACAATTGTCAAGTTTTCCTACTAAATAATTGCTTTGATCATTTTTCATTGGTCTAAAGCATTCAAAATATTTATCCATTGCTCAAACGTGATTTTTAAAATAATTAAATCATGAATGAATAATTTCGGACATATAATAAGACAATGACCGATAATAATTTTTATTTAATTTGAAAGATCAAAGAAATTTTGCCGCAAAATGTTTTCACGATGTCGCTTAAGCAATCTTATCATATAGTACGCCCTACTACCCATTCAAAGCAGAAAGTAAAAGGGACTCATATTTAATAGACTATGGTAAGCAGACGATTCTAGCTGAAATATTTATAAACATTAGTTTTAAATTATTAATAAACTAGCAGTGGGTACCCGGCGTTACCCGTGTGTTTGTAGGTGTGTGTGTTAAAAAAAAACGTTAAAAGAAAAAATGAAAGTAGGAAGATCGGATTGAACCCTGAAGCTTTGACGCGAAGGTGGAAACAAAGGGAGGAAAATAGGAAGCGTGTAAAATTAAGGGTTAAAAAGTCCCAGAAGTTTGATTGACAGTTGGCCGCTTAATGAGGTCATCGCGGGGTCGTTACGGTGACGTGTTATTCTTTTTTAATTACTGCGGCACAGTCTTTTGGCGCTTGTTTACTTTGTTTCAATACGGGTCAGTTTTGGCTTCCCGAAGATGATGGGGGTGGAAACCAGCTCCCCATTTAAAGGGGTTATTCCAATCGGACGTTCGCAGTGATCGCGCCGCGAACGATGCCTATCTGTATTTATCCCCCCTTGGCAAAAACTGTGAACCAAAACTGAAAGTACGGATCGGGCGAGACCGGCAATCATAGATGTCAGCCGAGCAGCGTCGTAACAGACGCAGAGTACTTGTAACAAACAAAACAAAACAAACCGAATGCCAATAAACCCCCAAAAGAAACTTGAAGAAACCTGCCTTGTAAAATTCCAATATATAGGGGGTTCATAAGAGCGACGACAGACATGGTAGGGAGGTGTTATGAACAGTTCTTTAAACGGGAGGGGAGATGCAGTATTGAAGAGAAGGAAACAGTCAACCTTTATACAAGACGAGGACAACGTGATGATACATATAGAAGACAAAACACATTAACTTGATTGAAATAACGAACGAAAACAAAAAAAACTCACATAACAATTAAAAGGCATTTATTTTTACAGATGGTGATGGGAATGCCTAGTTAAGTTGCTACATTTTGTCGTCTTTGTCTCCCCTTCGCTTCTTAAGGAGTTTCAGTTAACTCTCTACCAAACTAACTGGAACTCTCTCTGACTGCTTTGAACTCTCTGGCTGAACTGAACTCAAGTGTATATATTAATTTTATGTGACGTCAACACGCGGCCCACACAAGCGTAGCCCATGCATATGCCTCCGACACGCGTCCTGACAACACAAGGACATTTCTTAATTTCATCGTCCCATTATTCCTGCTTCGATCTAAATTAACTAACCCAAATTGTTGTTTACCGCATTGTTTTGTTTCATAAGTTATCCTAATTTTTCATTCCTCACAACAATGGATAATTCCACTGCATCCCTGGGATCATATCTCTAACTAACAATATGTATTCGCTTTAACTTTTGATAACTGCGTTCGATTCCAGCATTTTCCGTCAGTAATTATATTTGATTTTAATTACTTCGTTTCCAACTAAAAACCAAGAGCTGTCTCATAAAATATACAGCATTTTTATCGAACTCGGAAATATGCACGGAATTATCAACGGATCACTTTATTTGATCTACAAGAGTATCATGCTCTCTGTGCCTCGGCTATGATTGGGGAGAAATTCTAAGTAATTATGGTAATCCGTATTGAGAATTGAAATTTACACATCCAGAAGTGTTTAACTTTTGTAATTGAATTTTATTAAGTACTCTATCCACTGCGTCACGGGTTCTTAAAAATTACACTTATTATAAGACTAGTAGTTCGAAGTATTCAAATAATAGGTATAATCACTCAAGTTTATCAAAAGTTTAAAATCGTAAAAAAAAAATGGCTTAAAAATCGTTATGCAAAATCAGACTTCATTGTTTTAGTCTTGTGAAAAGGGTATCTATTTCACCATAAAATATATTAGTTCATTTGGTAGTAGTTTATTAATATATATATATATATATATATATATATATATATATATATATATATATATATATATATATATACCGTACTTTGGGATAATTGCGCCAACTCCCGGGTAATTGTATCAACTAGCTAAAAGTCCTCTCTTGACAACCACGCATATAAAGACCACTTTTTTTTAGTTGGCGCAATTACCGCTGGATTTGGCGCAATTACCCTAAAATACGATATTATGTTTTTGTTATAATTTATTTTAGTTAGTGTTATTTAATTAAGATTTTCATTGTTTATGCACATTCTTGATATTTAAAACAACGTATTTCGGTTGAAAACATTAATGCGTAATTAGTGTCATGTTAATGTACGGCACAATCACGTTGACACACTAGTTCTTGCCAGATCTCCGAAGTTAAGCAACGTTTAGCCTGGCCAGTACCAGATGGGTTACTATTTGGGAAGGCTAGGCGCTATATGTACCTTCTGGGAATGTTGGGCGTAGGGCCACCACCCTTACCCCGTAAAAAAGTAACTCAGTCCCTACAAAAGCATCTACAAAAAGTTATAGAAGGCCTATGCCCCTTGGGGGCTCAAGGCTATAGATGGATGGATTGAGTGTCATGTCGAAAGTAGTATCAGTTCAAAAGATTGGGGAAATGATCACGTAGATTGTTTGGTTAATTTTTAACAAAAATAAAAACATATCATCCACAAATACGTTCTAAGATTGTGCGCTTAAAGACTGGATTTAGTGGACTTCTTCGTACCACTGATGAACAATTGGAGTGAAACAATAGAAGAAAAGGTTGTCACCACATGTAAATAATAAAAATTTGCGTGTGTCTGTTTTCATAGATTCCAGCTTCAAATTTAAATGTAAAAAAAAATAACGATATGGAAAACGCCATTAAGAATTCGATTATACATGTTTCTATAGATGATACCAAGGCAGGATAAGGATACACGTTTTCAAGCTTTGTGGTTGGCGAAATCATCCTCTATTGTTAAGCATGAAAAGATTATTGGTCGCTTACTCCTCTAAGCAAGAAATGAAGACACGAAATCTGCCAATTTTTATATTACAACCAAAGTAAATTTATTTACAATATAAAATACAAGTTAAAGATTGTAAAAGTTCATAGCGAAAGTTACTTGCGTGTAAGCCTCAAGAGTCTTTGATGAGATTCGAATGGCGGTTTGGAATTGTTTTACTGCTACCAAATCGGGCAGTGTTTTCGTCACGTCTGCGTAGTTGCGAGGTACAGTAAAAAGAGAAAGTATGGCACAAACTGGAAGTGAACGTAAGCCGTATCGCCTCCTTATGGCCAATAATGATATCATCAGAGTTAAAGGGTGATAACCCTGGTTCCCTAAAGTCATCCGTTTGTGTTTGTGTGTTCGGTTGCGTGCGGAACACGACTCCCACAATGGTCAGGAAAATCAAAATAAAAGTAATACTGTATCTCCTTCAAGCCTTTTTGGTTTTAAATAAGCCTACAGTAACGAATCAAAACTTAACAAAGATAAGGCAGAAGTTGAGTTAAACCTGAAGACCGCGACTGGTAGTAAAAGAGAAATATAAGAAGCACAATCTAAGCCTAAAAGGAAGTAGATGCCTTATTTATAAATGCAGGAAAGAACGTGATTATTATCTAGCTTTACTGTAACGTTGTCCGCGGACCAATATACGTTGTGTACAGTTTCAACAGCAAAGGAGATCAGAATAAAGAAAAGGACAAAAAAACTCAGACTCGCTTCTTCTTTTTAGAAACAGCATTTATTTCCTTGTTGTTACAGCCGTGGCGTTAGCCACGTCATCTTCTCGTGCGTCATTTACGCCTCGCCCTGAACGTTATCTACGTCTTCCGCAAGATGTTTGTCTTTCTCTTTTTATAGTCCTTTTCCTCTTCAACCGGTGACGTCACTTCTCATGCGTTTACATCCGCGCATCCGCACTATGTCCAGAGTTGTAAGCCATGTTTAGTTTCAGAACAGTTTCCGATAGTTAGTTATTCTACACAAGTCCTGGAGGTGACTGGTTCTCAGTACACATAACAGTTTCCGATGGTTAGTTGTTCTACACAAGTCCTGGGGGGTGGTGACTGGTTCTCTGTAGACAGAACTGTTTACGATGGTTAGTTGTTCTACACAAGTCCTGGAGGTGACTTCTTCTTAGTACACATAAGAGTTTTCGATGGTTAGGTGTTATACACAAGTCCTGGAGGTGACTGGTTCTCAGAAGACAGAACAGTTTCCGATAGTTAGTTGTTCTACACACGTTCTGGGGGTGACTGATTTTCAGTAGACAGAACAGTTTCCTATGGTTAGTTGTTCTATAAAAGTCCTGGAAGGCTACTGTTCTCAGTAAACATAACAGTTCCTTATGGTTAGTTGTTCTACACAAGTCCCTGACGTGACTGGTTCTCAGTAGACATAACAGTTTCCGATGATTAGTTGTTCTACACAAATCCTGTGTGGTGACTGATTCTCAGTAAACATAACAGTTTCCAATGGTTAGTTGTTCTATACAAGCCCTGTGGGGTGACTGATTCTTAGTAGACATAACAGTTTCCGATGGTTAATTTTTCTACACAAGTCCTGGAAGTGACTGTTCTCAGTAGACAGAACAGAACAGTTTCCGATGGTTAGGTGTTCTACACAGGTCCTGAGGGGGACTGGCTCTCAGTAGACAGAACAGAACAATTTCCGATGGTTAGTTGTTCTACACAAGTCCTGGTGGTTACTGATTCTCGGTAGACAGAACAGTTTCCGAGTGTTAGTTGTTCTACACGTCCCTGAGGTGACTGGTTCTCAGTAGACAGAACAGTTTCCAATGATTAGTTTTTCTACACAAGTCCTGGAGGTGACTGGTTCTCAGTAGACAGTTCTCGACTTGGAATCTATAGAGCAAAAGATTCTTCCGGTGTTGACACGAAAAAAAAAAGCATATGCGAAGTTGCTACAGAAATGCTTAATATTTATGGGGCAATTCTGGTTTCTGATTGGTTGGTAACAGAACGTGAATTAATTTGATTCGTCAGTTCGTTGCTGCATCGTTTATAAATATAGCTTCCTGACTGTGCGGGATCATGCCACATTAGAGTTCAAAAATATTGCAACGCTAGGTTTCATTACCACTACTCACAACAAGTGATTGTCTATTTTCGGGGTGGAAAAGGACATTAGATTTTATCACTGCTTAGTGGTTTAAAGGGCGATAATTGTGGTTGCCTTAAATCATCCGTTTGTGTGTGTTCGCCTGCGATCGAAACTCGGTTCCAGTTTACGATCATTAAAATATTTAAGCGCACTATATTTATCCGTGGAGACGAGGAACAGGCCGTGTCCTTAGAATAGAGAAACTCTAGTGTTGCTACAACTTACGACGAGTAGTCAACTTGAAATACTGATATGACCATAAGAGAAAAAGGAGGCAAGAAGTAAAAATAGAAAATGAGCAGCGGGTTCTGGGCAGTATCAAGTACAAAGCGGAAGTAACAATGTCAGCATGCTCCAGTGAATGCAGAATATATTTATTAACTTAATAATTGGAATTTGTACTTTTTAGTTTGCGTGAAATTTCTGTTTTCTTCTTATCTAGTTTTCTAGTGATTTTCATTTAAGAATAGGAAATTGTACTTTGTATTTTGTAATTTCATTCAGTTAAGTAAAAGAAAAGAATTTAAAAGAAAATAGCAATCAGACACGAGGAATCTTCAACAAGCTTCCAAACTTTTTTTTCATATCGGTAATTTTATTGATAGTATTGTTGTGTAATTATTACATTTTTTTTTTACATTTTCACCCCAAACAAAGCGCATTGGCACTTTGGTGTAGGGGGCTACTATCAGGGGCAGCACGTGTTGGGGCACTATGTTGGGATTTGAGTAGCAAGATGTCGGTTCACGTTACACTTGAACTTCTGCATATCAGTACAGTTGGGGAAGCAGGGACTTGGAATGGAATTCCAGAGTCTAGTGGTTCTGGGGAAGAAACTACTGGAGTACAAAGATCTTTTACATCTAGGGATCTCTACTGTGTGGGGGGAGAATTTAGCTGCCTGTCGGGTTTGTCGAGGGTGTCTACGTCGTGGGGGCACAAGTGTCTGCAGTTCGTCAGAGCATTCACCATTAAAATACTTGTAGAACAGGCAGAAGGATGCAACGTTTCGCCGATGGGACAGAGGCTGAAGCTTAGATGCCAGTTCAATTGGTATCAAAAAGGCGAATGTTGTATACTGGGATACCAACGTCATACAGCGATATGTATTTGTGACGAAGTGTTCATCATTATGTGTGTACGTGTCACTAAATGTCTATGATGGTTCTTCACTATTCGAACCCTACGTTATGTTGTTGCAGTCTATTTATGTTTCAATCGTCTAAATGTTCATATGCGTGTGTGTGTGTGTGTGTGTGTGTGTGTGTGTCATACATGTGTTACATGAAGGGCTGTCCTCTTATCATGTAAGTAAGAAGGTATACTAGATAAGTGAAAATGATATTAGGATAAGGTTTGAATCGAACCCTGTAAGCAAGTGTTAAAGATAATAATGGAAAAATGGAATGTTAGAAATTAAGTCTGTTGTTAATTCTATTAAAAATAGTTAGATATTGTTTATGTCGGAAAAATAGTCGATTGTTCATTCTTTCAGAAATCTGAATATAAAATATGCCAGTTAAAAGAATGGATAATGCAAATTAAAAATATATTGTTTAAAAATAGGTTAGAATTAGAATTTAGAATTCTTTTGTTTGCCAATAGTGTGTTTGGAAAAACATATGTAAAGCCACGTGAAAATTAGTCACGTTTGAAAACACACTTCTGACATCATAAACAAAGGAGATTTCTCAATATAGAATTCTGTAAGTTCGGAGTTAGAAGACAGAGTTGTGAGTCAGTTGAAAGACAGAGTTAAGGAGAGAGAAAGAGAGAGAGAGAGTCAATTGGGGTGGAAGCCCTTAGAATAGAAGGACAGAAAATTAAACCATGTAAATCTAAGTTTGAATTCCTGACGTAACCGATCGGCCGATTGAAGAATAAAGAAACCAACTATATTTTGTAAGTGTTGTCTCGTGTCGTCATTCCTTACAACAGAAATGGTAAATGGGTTTTTGATCATCTTGTAATGAACTTTGTAACCCTTTCCAAATTATGTGTACCCCACATCATCATAAGTGAAGAATCTCCTCCTCTCTATATGTGTTAAGAACTTGCATCATATATATCCCAGTCCGTATTATTATGAAACTTCCAAGAATTTTCATAGTCGTCGTCATGATGTAATATATATAAATGTCTTCCCATCCGAATTGTTATCGTCATCGTCATTCGTGTATTATATGTACCCGTTATATGTGTCTCAATATTAACTCCCGTCATCTTTAAATATATACCCCTATACAACACATGCATTTTCGACATATCTTATTTTAATTCATCTTTTATTTTGATCCATCTAGAATTCATCTTGTTCTTGGAGGGGAGGCTGGAACCTGTTTGAACGAATATTCATTCACTTCGCTGATTGAATTTTATATAGTTTTTATTTACTTTCCCGGTGTCGATCGCAAAAGAATGGTAAGTGAATATTTTTGCTTGAGTGGTTAATTCTAGGTCTCCATTCTGAGACACTTAAGCTCCCTCTCCGGTGAAGGGGGGGGACGACCTGTTAAACCGTCCGCCGTGCTCAACGTCCAAATTCCAACTCCAATGTGATCTTCAGCTAACCTGATCACGTGGTAAAACATTCCTAGTTCCGTAAGCTGATCAGATACTTCCGGTAAACTTGTCTATGATATGATTTTATTATATTTTGACAGTTTTTCTCGACATTCTTCATATTCAACTCTTGTTTATCTCTCCAGTTAGATAGATCGATCGATCGATCGATCGATAGATAGATAGATAGATAGATAGATAGATAGATAGATCAAGATGGATGGATACAGAAATAGATAACTAGATCGATAGATATATCGATAATACACATAGATAAATAGATAGATCGACAGACAGATAAATAGCTTACAAATACTTTCTTGTGTTTGACCTACTACATAACAATAGTACACACATGAAACTCTAGTCCCTTTCGAAG
Source organism: Euprymna scolopes (assembly GCF_053919585.1). Lineage (NCBI taxonomy): Eukaryota > Metazoa > Mollusca > Cephalopoda > Sepiida > Sepiolidae > Euprymna > Euprymna scolopes. Next base: position 129,664,282 of record NC_136488.1, read on the forward strand.
TAATCTCCACTGGCTGCTATGCACTTGTTGTACCTTTCCAACAACTTCTGAGAGAACCAGAATGCTTCTATTGAGAACTTTATTTCTGTATTATTGCAGTAGAGCCAGCTTTCATCGCATATCATCAGAGCATCAAGAACTGCGGGATCTGAATTGATCAGCTCGACCATCTCCCTGCTGTCATGTCAACGTCTTTCTTTCTTATCTTCTCTGAACACACTTGAGACGAACTTCACGCAAACCTTTAGTATCTTCAGTTCCTCATGAATAATTGCGTGTACAGTTTCCACACTGACATCAAACTGTGCAGTATTGTTTCTATAGACACACTATGGTTCTTATCAATGCCATCCTTTTCCATGAAATTCTTTATTTGGCCAATCAAATCTGATGTTCTGACTTCCTTACTCCTCCCACACATCTCATCATCCCTCATAGACTCCCTGCTTCCTTGAATCTTTATCATAACTCACAAACTGATGATCGATTCAGTCCGAATCATTCCTCCGTTTCCGTGGTATCTTTTCAAAGTATAGAACATAATTTGATTGCATATCATTCTTCTAGTGTCCTTACGTCCAGGTTGCATTTTTGAAATTCACCACCTGTGACAATCAGGCTTTAGTATGGTGTATACGCTTAAATATGATATTTTAATTTGTCCGGATTTCGTATATATTATTATAGAGTCGTGATTTCAAAAATAAAAAAAAGTATTTGGGTGCCATCAGCTAAAACCGAAACCGAAAGCAAAACTGTAGCATTAAAAGCTGGTGACGTTACCACTGTACCAACGTGACACGCATACAAACTGATTAAAAATAAACTAAGATGAATGTACAAAATGTATAACGATTTTTTTTTCAATTTTTATCCAATTTTAACCGGCTAGAGACCCATAAAAGAACGGTCCGTAAAAATCCACTCACACAAGAAGATTTTCATGGACTTCCAGAAGTTGTTCGAACGGTACAACAGGCGCATTGCAGTCGAAGGAGATTACGTCAAAGGGGACTAACGTTCCATGTGTGTATTACCAATAAAAGTTCACATGCGAAAAAAGTCTTAGCAAATTAACTGAAATACAGAATTAGCAAATTAACTGAAATACAGAATTAGCAAATAAACTGAAATACAGAATTAGCAAATTAACTGAAATACAGAATTAGCAAATTAACTGAAATACAGAATTAGCAAATTAACTGAAATACAGAATTAGAAAATACACTGAAATACAGAATTAGCAAATTAACTGAAATACAGAATTAGCAAATTAACTGAAATACAGAATTAGCAAATTAACTGAAATACAGAATTAGCAAATTAACTGAAATACAGAATTAGCAAATTAACTGAAATACAGAATTAGCAAATTAACTGAAATACAGAATTAGCAAATTAACTGAAATACAGAATTAGCAAATTAACTGAAATACAGAATTAGCAAATTAACTGAAATACAGAATAAGCAAATTAACTGAAATACAGAATTAGAAAATTAACTGAAATACAGAATTAGCAAATTAACTGAAATACAGAATTAGCAAATAAACTGAAATACAGAATTAGCAAATTAACTGAAATACAGAATTAGCAAATAAACTGAAATACAGAATTAGCAAATTAACTGAAATACAGAATTAGCAAATAAACTGAAATACAGAATTAGCAAATTAACTGAAATACAGAATTAGCAAATAAACTGAAATACAGAATTAGCAAATAAACTGAAATACAGAATTAGCAAATAAACTAAAATACAGAATTAGCAAATAAACTGAAATACAGAATTAGCAAATAAACTGAAATACAGAATTAGCAAATTAACTGAAATACAGAATTAGCAAATAAACTGAAATACAGAATTAGCAAATTAACTGAAATACAGAATTAGCAAATAAACTGAAATACAGAATTAGCAAATTAACTGAAATACAGAATTAGCAAATTAACTGATTTACAGAATTAGCAAATTAACTGAAATACAGAATTAGCAAATAAACTGAAATACAGAATTAGCAAATTAACTGAAATACAGAATTAGCAAATAAACTGAAATACAGAATTAGCAAATAAACTAAAATACAGAATTAGCAAATAAACTGAAATACAGAATTAGCAAATTAACTGAAATACAGAATTAGCAAATAAACTGAAATACAGAATTAGCAAATTAACTGAAATACAGAATTAGCAAATTAACTGAAATACAGAATTAGCAAATAAACTAAAATACAGAATTAGCAAATAAACTGAAATACAGAATTAGCAAATTAACTGAAATACAGAATTAGCAAATAAACTGAAATACAGAATTAGCAAATAAACTGAAATACAGAATTAGCAAATTAACTGAAATACAGAATTAGCAAATAAACTGAAATACAGAATTAGCAAATTAACTGAAATACAGAATTAGAAAATAAACTGAAATACAGAATTAGCAAATTAACTGAAATACAGAATTAGCAAATTAACTGAAATACAGAATTAGCAAATTAACTGAAATACAGAATTAGCAAATTAACTGAAATACAGAATTAGCAAATTAACTGAAATACAGAATTAGCAAATTAACTGAAATACAGAATTAGCAAATTAACTGAAATACAGAATTAGCAAATTAACTGAAATACAGAATTAGCAAATTAACTGAAATACAGAATTAGCAAATTAACTGAAATACAGAATAAGCAAATTAACTGAAATACAGAATTAGAAAATTAACTGAAATACAGAATTAGCAAATTAACTGAAATACAGAATTAGCAAATAAACTGAAATACAGAATTAGCAAATTAACTGAAATACAGAATTAGCAAATAAACTGAAATACAGAATTAGCAAATTAACTGAAATACAGAATTAGCAAATAAACTGAAATACAGAATTAGCAAATTAACTGAAATACAGAATTAGCAAATAAACTGAAATACAGAATTAGCAAATAAACTGAAATACAGAATTAGCAAATAAACTAAAATACAGAATTAGCAAATAAACTGAAATACAGAATTAGCAAATAAACTGAAATACAGAATTAGCAAATTAACTGAAATACAGAATTAGCAAATAAACTGAAATACAGAATTAGCAAATTAACTGAAATACAGAATTAGCAAATAAACTGAAATACAGAATTAGCAAATTAACTGAAATACAGAATTAGCAAATTAACTGATTTACAGAATTAGCAAATTAACTGAAATACAGAATTAGCAAATAAACTGAAATACAGAATTAGCAAATTAACTGAAATACAGAATTAGCAAATAAACTGAAATACAGAATTAGCAAATAAACTAAAATACAGAATTAGCAAATAAACTGAAATACAGAATTAGCAAATTAACTGAAATACAGAATTAGCAAATAAACTGAAATACAGAATTAGCAAATTAACTGAAATACAGAATTAGCAAATTAACTGAAATACAGAATTAGCAAATAAACTAAAATACAGAATTAGCAAATAAACTGAAATACAGAATTAGCAAATTAACTGAAATACAGAATTAGCAAATAAACTGAAATACAGAATTAGCAAATAAACTGAAATACAGAATTAGCAAATTAACTGAAATACAGAATTAGCAAATAAACTGAAATACAGAATTAGCAAATTAACTGAAATACAGAATTAGCAAATAAACTGAAATACAGAATTAGCAAATAAACTAAAATACAGAATTAGCAAATAAACTGAAATACAGAATTAGCAAATTAACTGAAATACAGAATTAGCAAATTAACTGAAATACAGAATTAGCAAATTAACTGAAATACAGAATTAGCAAATTAACTGAAATACAGAATTAGCAAATTAACTGAAATACAGAATTATCAAATTAACTGAAATACAAAATTAGCAAATTAACTGAAATACAGAATTAGCAAATTAACTAAAATACAGAATTAGCAAATTAACTGAAATACAGAATTAGCAAATAAACTGAAATACAAAATTAGCAAATTAACTGAAATACAGAATTAGCTTAATCTGGAAAAACATAAAGTCATTCAGGATGTGAGCACACGGGTAATTCAACATATTATATGCTGAAAAGAAATTAAGAAAAATGAAAAGATCTTGTACTGTATGCTGTGATATCATTCCTGATATAGGTGTCCATTTGAAAATTAGTCAATTATCTCATAAGATATATAGCAATAACATACTGAATTTTTAAGAGTCCACGACAATTTTAAATGGCTGTGCAAAACAAGTCTGGAAAATTATTTAAAACATCTTGTATCAAATGTCAAGTTAATGTGTTAATGTGTCAACCCTATCTGATGAGTAACTTGGCATTGATGAAATTAAATTTTATAAGAATGAGAAAAGAAATTAATCGGCCGATTAATGTTAAATCGGCAGCGGTCGAGCAGGCCGATTTTCGATTACCTGCAGCTTAATTGGTTAACCGCTTATATTAAGTCTCCGAGTCAAAATTTCATTGAAGCGAAACAGACAAACGCTCCAGAAAACAATAAACCAAACTTGTATGCTGGAAGTTGAATAGTTTCATGCTGTATAGATTTTGTTTCTTTTTTTGCGGAAGGAGGGGTTCTACTAAACCACCAACTAATTTTTAAACATAATATTAGGTTGGTACAAAAATAATGTCGTTTTTTGCCGTTCAACTTCAAAAGATCATGACTTCTTTCATAGTAAACTTTATTAAACGAAATAAGAACCAATAGAATCGACACATTTTTGCCAGCGAGAAACAAGTTTATTTATACCATTAACATAGAAACCCGGAGTTCTGGAAGCGATGAACTTATTGAAAGTCAATTCTGTAGAATAAGTTAGTCACGCAAAAGCCAATCAGTCAATCTGAAAATAGAAAGATGGTGTATTCCTACATCTCCTCCTAGCACTAAAGTTCCTTTAAGCCAGGTTTATTGTACGGCTGTAAATTTTTCAATGCCCGCGGCATCTTGGGTCTACCGCCAGGTACATCAGCCGTGTTGGGGGTATTGCTGTCTGGGAGTGAGTTCGGTATTGATGTGTTTGTCAGACCAGTCAGAGGCAAGTGTTGTGGCGAAACATTGTTGTTCCTCATTGGATGCTGGCTTCCGTCATGAGTTACTGCAGTTGGTATAGGGAGTAAACACCTTTCCAAGAATCGTCTATTCTGCAAAGAAACTCTCCCGGAGTGGTGCATTCGGATTCGGTATTGTCGGTGTGGTAGAGCCTCGACGATAGTGCTTCTTCTTACGCACTTGAACCCACACGTGGAATCCGACTTCCAAGGGCATAAAAGTTTTTACGTTAGTATTGTATTGCTTTCTCAAGGCCTGATCACGGACAGCGAATTTCTTCTCGCGTTGTTCAACAGAAATTATCGAATTGCGATGGACTTGGTAATGTTGGGGGTTTGAAGGGATACTGTCCTGCAATTTTCGATGAAACAGAATCTTTGCAGAACTTAATCCTATCTCCGTGTGTTTCTGTATTGAAGGATTGCATGAGCCGCTTTGTCATTATTGAGACTGCCATTGATCGATATATTGTTGTGAATGATACGTTTTGCGGCCTTGACTGCCAATTCATCATCGTCAGTTTGACTGTTGGTACGCAGCAGACGATATTTTGTGTTGAACGCCCCATAGCAGCAAGAAATCATCAAAAGCAGCAGATTGGAATTGAGATCCTCCATCAGTACTCAGTTCTTTTGCCGCACCATAGGCTATAAAAAGTTCTCTGAAAATCTTGATGAGATAAGCCGAATTCATTTCTGATTTCCTGCAATGGTAGATACAAGGCCAGCAACTGAATCTGTCCACAACAACGAGGTAGCTGAAGTCCCCGATTTTAAAGTAGTCGCTGCAAATTTTTTCAAATGGGAATGTAGGAGGATCGTAGAGGGACAATGGTTCTTACGGTTGAGTAGGCGCATTTTCTGTGCAATCCTTGCAATAGTCGCGGTGGTGCTGAATATTTTTGGTGATTCCTGGCCAATAAACAGAGGCTTTTGCACGATTCTGCATGGCACTGACCCCCTGATTTGCAGAATGAAGATTCGTCAAAACTCTGTTGCGAAGAGCACGAGGAATAACGTTGCGGTCTTCAAAAAAGAACAAGGTCATCTATGATAGACAATTTATCACGGACGTCCCAATACTCCTGAAGGTGAGAAGGTTCAACTAATGCCCGTTTCCTGGGAAAACCCTGCTAAATAATTTCGATGAGATCTTTGTATTGTGGGTCATTTCGTGCCACAATGCTGACTTGTTCCACGGTGACGTGTGGCAGGTTCTCAACAGCCATAACTGTCATAGACTTTGCCAGGCTTTCCAAATGTGATGATGCGCTGATTTCTCGATTGGTAGGCTGTCCCATGAAAATTGATGACACTGTGGAATGTTCGGAAGGAAAACGAGAAAGTGCATCTTGTGCGCGATTCCATTTGCCAGGAGAATGTATCATATTGAATCTCCATGGGAGGGTCGATTCTTTTAATGATAGAAGTCACGGGTTTAAGATGCTTGACAGTTCCCTGTCCTTGAAGATTCCAAGTAATGGTTTGTGGTCAACACTTACTGTTAATTCCTTACATCCCAGCGTGAACATTCTGGAGTGCGAGAGTCTTCAGGAAAGGGCCAATGTTTCGCCTTCTGTTGGGGCATAACGATATTCTGCCGGTGTGGTAAAGCATGATCCAGCAAAAACTATCCTCCAGCCGTCGTTACAGCAGACAGGAGATATTGTCTCGCATGTGCAGTATTTCTGCAATAATACATATCCGATCCCAGTCTTGCTCCAATCTGATTGGATACAAGTTTTTCGTGAAACGTCAAATGAACGTACACCTTCTTTAACAAGTTGAATAATTTTGTACTTCGACTTTTCAAACAATTGTGAAAGGTTGTCATCCCAATAGAATGTTTGGTGTGGTTTTATTAAATCCCGAAACGGTAGTAAAACGTCGCTGACGGAGAATGCCCACGCTGCCTGGTTAATCAAACCAAACCAAGATCGAGCCCCAGTAATGTCAGTTGGGGTCGAAAAATTTTCGATTGCAGATAACGTCTTTGCTGCCGGGGTAACGCTACTTGGAATAATCGAAAGGCCAGCAAAATCGACAGTGCGGCGTCCAAACTGAAACTTCCCGATATTAGCGACGATACCGTTCGTGTATAAAAGTGTGAGGAAATCCAAAACGCGATAAAAGTGATCCTCGATACACGCATCATAAAGCTAAACGTCATCAACGATTTTGAACTGTCGTGGTAGGTCCGATAATAATTCATCATATCGACGGGTATATGCGTCGCCAGCAACAAAAAAAACAAACCCTGAGGCATGCGTCGGTACATATATCGGTCCCTTTCTGTAATGAATGTGGTCAAGGGTTGACTTTGGTCATCGAGGAGGACAGAATGGTAGCCATCGACGGCGTCGATCACAGTTTTCCTCGTGTTTCCCGCAGTGCCTGACTATTGAGATGGCGGAAGTCCACGGTGCGTCAAGGTGATCCATCTGGTTTTGTTACTATAACCATTGGGTTGCACCAAGTCACAGGAGTGCCAATAGGGACTGGTTTGATTATACCGCGTGCAACATCTCTATCCAGACCCACTTTCACTTCTTTCTTTCAATGATGCGCAACTGGAATTGGAATGTGTCTGACCTTTGGTTTAGCATTGTCTTTAAGGTGGATAGAGGCTGGTGGCATTGAAAGGGCTGGAAATGGAACCGAAGTATTAAATGTACTTAGGGAAAACTTTTCCTTGATATAGTTTTCCAGTTTCGGAATGTTGTCTTCGGTGGGAGAGAACGGTAGTTTTTCTGGACGTTTTGGTGGTGGACTTCGTGCTGCGTTTGCTGAGGCGATGAGGACGGCAGGTTCTGGAGGTGCAGGAGTTTTCATAGGTTGCGGGTAGCACTGTGGGAGTATTCCCAAGTCCATGCAACCTTGTTTGCTGAAGAACAATTTTGCAATATTGTCAGCAATGTAGAGAGGCTGTGTTGTAGACCGACTCCTGAGAGTGAAAGTGATCGGCAGCCACCCCCGACTGATTAGCATGCCTCCACCAACTGCTCTGATCTTCTTGTAGCATGGGCGTAACTGTAATAGTTGAATCTTTAGAGCGGAGATATGCCGTGGCCCAGCAAGACAAATATTGGCACCACTGTCTGGAAAAACGGAAAGTTGCACTGGTTCCGCACCATTTAAGTTTGGTGTAAGCGTCATGGTAACTTCATCCACATTGGCTGTAGGCGAAATGAACTGTTTATGCTGCTCAGAGAATTTGACATGGGTGATGAGGCTACTTGCCCTACTAGTGCGGTAGCAAACATCGGCGTTGTGATTGAGCTTATGACAATTCATGCAGGTCCGGCCCTATGCCGGCCAACTGGTGTGACGTGGTAGCTTTCCCGGTACACCATGAGATGAACTACCACAGTCGATGCAATTCCTTGTGGGCTGCTTGCACTGTCTGCGATAATTGGAACTGCGGGCGGCGTAGGTTTCAGACGATGTCTGTAGCTTGGCTTGATCGCGAAGGGCAGATTCAAAAGCCTCAGCATGGTTCACGATTTGGTCAATACTTTTCAACTGATTGGCTTTTGCGAGAATGTCTGTTTGCAGCAGTTGATTCGAAATACCCCGCACAAATTGATCTTTTATGTTTTCATTAGCAGTGTCACTCTGGCAATTTGGACAGAGAAAACGCACAATCAATGGCAGCGGCACGAAGACGAGTAACAAACTGCTGGATGGTTTCATTGTTGTGCAGAAAAAAATTGCTAAAGGTCATTCTGTGTACTGCAGGGTTGGCGCGCTTAGTGACTATTGATTCCAAAATGTCAAACAAAGCTGCCTCCTCCAATTCAAAGAATAACGAATGTGAGCTGACAATCGCATTTTGTACAGTTTCATCGCAAGCGCTGTATAACTAAGCGGCGACCTGTGATGTAGGCAAGTTGGTAAGTTGCTTATATACATCCCAGTCAACACACAATTTTCGAAATTGTTGAGGTGTCCTGGAAGATGAGCTGTTGTAGTGGCCTTATAATTTGGTACGGGTGTCTGCCGCAGGACTTGGAGCGTTGCAGGAACCTGGGAATATTTTACCGCATATTGCATAATTGCAAGGATATCCCCAATGGCTGTGATACCCATGCATCTTAAAGTGCTCCGCTGTAACGCTCGAAATAGTATTTTTTGTCAGGTGGTTTTCCAGGAAGATCTTTGCATAACGGGCACACTCACTTTTGGGAGTGCCTGCCTTGTCGAAAAATTCGATCCAGGATTCCGAATCAACGAGCTGGCCTGGCGATCCTGTTCGTAGCGCCATGTAGAATAAGTTAGTCACGCAAAAGCCAATCAGTCAATCTGAAAATAGAAAGGAGATGATGTATTCCTACAAATTCGGCATCATCTCTGCTTTTGAAGAATTTTTCGCACAGGGAGTTGTCGAGATATATTTGAAAAAGTGATAATCGGCGGGCGAGAGGTCAGGTGGATATGGCGGATGAGGCAGAGTCTCCTAACCCAATTCGTTCAGCTTCTGCCTGGTCGGTTGAGCAACATGCAGGCGAGCGTTGTCATGGAGGAGAACTGGTCCCTTCATATTGGCCAATCTCGGCCACATAGGTTGGAGCTTACGTCGCATGTCTCCAATTTGTCGGCAGTGCTTCTCCGCTGTAATCATTTCGCTCGGATTCAAGAAGCTGTGATGGATGAGACCGGCCGCAGATCACTAAACTCTCACCATAACCTTCTTTGGTGCAATTTCAGCTTCCAGAAGTTTCGTGGAACTTCTCCAGCATCCAACAGCTATGCGGCAATTGTCGCAGGGATCCACTTCTCATCACATGTCACAATCCGCTCCATACATAGAATGGGCGTGGAAGCCGCCTTTACACGACGATTTTCTTTTAACGTTCAATTCATGCAGCAACCATTTGTCCAAATTTTTTAACTCCTCTATTTGATTTAAATGGCAAACGACTGTTGAGTAGTTGACCTCGAGTTCAACAGCAACTGTTCGTGTGGTTTTGCGAGGATCGGCTTCAATTAAAGTTTTTAAATATTAATTCTCAACCGCAGTCGGCCGCCCGCGACCGTCTTAATTTTCGAGGCTCTCGTCACCATTGCGAAATTTCTTGAACCACAGTTGTGCCAAACTTTCCTTAGTGGTTACTGGATCAAAAGCTTCACTGGTATCACGAGCTGTCTCAATAGCTTTTCGGCCTAGTTTGAACTGAAACAAGAAAATCGTGCGAATTTGAATTTTGTCCATGCTGTCGAAAAGCCTGTAAAACATGGATAAAGCGATTCAGAACGGTAACGAATAACACGATTCGATAAAATAAAAAATGCGCTTCAAAATGATATATGACATGTATATATATATGACAGGCTATATATATCAATGAGTTAATTAAAAAATCATATATAAAAGTAACATATGTGAGAAAACGATATTGTTTTTGCACCAACGTAATAATTAATACTGAAATCCTGGAGGTATTTTGATTTTTCTTTAGATAGAATCGATAGATCGATTTTTCATATTTCATTTTAAGCAAAAATACTTAATTGTCATGTCGAAAATAGTAATATATCCAAAAATTACAAAAAATTCATCGAGTAAAATAAAAATACAGAACCCAAGATACCACCTCCTTCTCCAACACTTCCCTTTAAGTACCCGGCATAAACCAGTTAGGCCGACTAGTTCTTTCCTCTTCTTCGATATGAACTCGAGACCGCACGGTCAAACTCTTCCAAAAGCTAAGTTAAGCCATTTTCTATCTACAAATTAATATCGCGAAAAGTTGTGTATTGCAGACATTATTTTCTATTCATTTATTTATTTGTTCCAGGTTTGACTAAATTTCTGAACAATTCAACTGCACTTATCTTGTTTTTGCTCTTTTTTTGTTGTTGTTTTTCTCCAAATTATATCTGAACTATTAACTTAACTCTAAAAAATGCTTTTTCTCAGCAGTATACATTATTTCTTAACCAGTCTAAACTTTGTACCTAAGCCAAATTGTATTACTCTTAACCGGTTTTTAAATGGGTTCCTCCAAATAAAATTAATGCAAAAAAAAAACAAAAAAAAAAAACGATCTCACAAATTGAAAATTTCATTACGGTATCTTAGAAGGTAAAGTATGAATGCTCGAATCATTCTCTATCAAGGTTAGATAAAGCCAAAAGATATCCACGCAAAATTATGGGAGGAGAGACTATTTTCAAATATCCTCCTAAACTGGGAATGGAGTAACGGACTTATATTAAGTAGACATTAATAAGTCCTTACATTTTTTTCTTTTGTTTAAATGGAGAGTAGATAATACACTGTGGTTGTGTTATCGGTAGCTCCAGTAACTCTCGCTTCTCCTTTTTTGTCCCTCAGTCCTCATTTCCAATGAGTGATTTTTCTGACAGATGGTGAAGAAAAACTGCTTTCAAGGTCGGTAGTACTTCGTGAATAGTAGCCTGAGATGTCGGAAATTTTTCTGTTTCTATGTCTATCCTTGTGTCCACGTCACTAGTAAGGGTGCTGAAGGTAAACGTTTCATCTTGCCTGACGTTATCCGCCTGATAGTCAGGGACCCGAACCTTGGATGAACCACTAAGAAGGCTGTCCTCTCAGCAGGGGTAAAATACTGGGGCTGCTGTATTGCCATTTGGTGAATGGATTCTGGACCATGCAGTAGTTTCTGGTGGGGCCTCTCGATGTCATACCAGTGGGTAATTGTTACAGCTTTACCTTATCATGTGCTACAAAAAAATCCTATATTTCTCTGTCTTACTTTGCGTCTCTGTCCTACTCTAACCAAATCTGCCGACTTGTTCCACAAACCCCAAAAACTCAAGATGAAATACCCCCCAACTCAAATAAACCTACAACCCCATCCTCCAACGTAGACCTCTATTGCCATGTCTCCTTCTCCAACATCAGGGGTCTACGTTCCAACCTTCCAGAGGTTGAAACCCAATTACAGGAGACGCAACAAGACTTACTCTTTCTAAGCGAAACTGGCATAGGGCCGACTACTTCCCTAGATGAGTTCATAATAAAAGGATACTCTAACTTAACATCTAAATCTGACCCCCAAGATCGCCATGGACATGGAATATGCGCCTACATTAAAGATGGCTTTCCCTGTGGTAGAGATATCTCCAGAGAAGATCCTAATCTACCTTATAAGTGCTTCCGGGTTGCACTTGCTTACACCACCGCATTTATATTTACCCTCTATCGCCCCACAACAGCGGGGTTAAAATTGACCTCATCCTGTCTGCTCATCCTTCGGCTAACATTCACATTTGCGGTGACTTCAATGTCCATAATGTGTAATGGCTGACCAACTCAAGTAAGACAGATGATGAGGAGAGGTTCTGTCATGATGTGGACATTGCCTATGACCTCACTCAGATTGTTCACGAACCCACCCGTGTGCCCGATACTACCAGTCAGTATGGAACCCTTCTAGACATTTTCTCATAACTTCCCCTGAGCTATGTTCATGTTCCGTTCTATCTCCCCTGGGATCCTCCGACCACTCCGTTCTATCAGTTAGGATAAAAATGAAATACAATAAGTCTTCAGATGTACCTCTCCACCGTACTGTGTATATCGATACTCTATGGCTGACTGGGATAGCTTCCGTACATTCATATTGGACCTACCTCTGCATTCCATGTATAAAAAGGATGTGTCCTCTATAGTATCAGACCTGATCGAATGGTTAATTGTAGGCATAGACCGATTCATACCATGAAAAAAATTCCAACAAAAACCTAACAGCCAGCCATGGTTCTCTCCAGAATATGCTGCTGCCATTATGCACAGAAATCGTTTTTTTACATAGGTACCAACGTAATAGATGTACTGAGACTAAAGCTGCTTTCAGGACTGCCAGCAACCACTGTAAAAGAGTAATAAAAAATGCAAGAGAGCTATATGCTCAGTCCGTCAAATCCAGAGTAGCTGATCAGCGGCTTGGTTCCACCAGTTTTGGCAAATAGCAAACAGGATTTTCAATAGAAGTGTGCATTCTATCCCAACCATCGTCAATGGATCTGAGGTCATCTCGTCAGCATCAGACAAGGCCAAACTCTTTGCCAAGAACTTTGCAGCTAACGCTACCCTCTGCGACGAAGGCCGTCAACTCCCCGTATTTCCTCCTACAACAGACAGCACACTATCCAACATACACATATCTGTGCGTGAGGTCACCATACTAATCAAGAACCTTGATTCCAGTAAAGCTACTGGCCAGACAGCATTCCAATTATAGTGTTGAAAAAGCTTCGACCAGACCTTGCCCCAATACTTACAAAACTGTTTAAGCATTGCCTTAAGGAGAAGTGAACTAAGGTGGTAAGTCATCTCCCTCTCAGTACAGACCAATATGTCTCTTGTGTGTCATGAGTAAGTTACTGGAATACATATTAAATAAAGAAGTAGTCAACCACCTCAGCAGAAATAACATCCTTAGTGACATGTAATATGGTTTCCGTTCTGCTAGATCTACAGCTGATGTGTTAACAGTTATATCCCATAGGATTAGTGAATCTTTCGACAAAGGCTTCCTTTCTAAGGCAATTGCTCTTGACATATCAAATGCCTTCGATAAGGTATGGCATAAGGGCCTACTTCACAAGATTTCCAGCTACGGTATAACTGAGAATGTTTTCTCAATAATTAAATCATTTCTCTCTAATAGGCTCATAAGAGTAGTAGTTAGGGCAGAAATCAGAGGTCCACAGTATTAATGCTGGAGTCCCCCAGGGGGTCCATCCTGGGCCCAACTCTTTTCCTGATCCACATCAATGATCTCCCAAAACACATATTAAAATCATTCGTTGACATCTATGCTGCTGACACGATATCTATGGCAACACATCAAAGGCCGTAAATGGCAAAACTCTCTTCGATTCTCTCTTCTCTGATCTTGAGCGCGTGGTACAATGGGGGAAGAGGTGGCTGGTTACTTTTAATGCATCTAAAATCAAGCTCCTATCTTTACACCATCAACGCGCTGTTCCTCATCTAGGATCAATTGAAATGGATGACTCTCGTCTTGGGGAGGCTTCATGTTTTGACAAGCTCCTGAGTTTGACCTTTACTTCTGATCTGAAATGGAACACGTATATCAAGTCTGTTGCCCGCACCGCTGGGAAAATGTTGGGATCCTTTTACCGCCCCAGAAGATATCTCACTACTGATGCAATTCTCTATCTGTATAAAAGCCAAGTACGTCCAAAGATGGAGTGTGGCACTATTTCCTTGTGCCACTGTTTCTAACACACTCTGCAGCGTGGACGGGTGGTAAATCGTCCATGAGCGTAGAGATACAAAGAAATCCCTTCCCATAATTCCCTTGCTATCTTTCTGTCTCTTTCCTGCACGACCACCATGATGTGAGGACGCATAGTCTGTCTCTCCGTAAATGAAGGGGGCACCCCCTCCCTCAACACTAGTTAGGGTAGGTTAGTTAGCTTTGAAAACCCTATTGTCCAGTTTTAATTGTAAAAATTAATTGTAATATGTATTGTAATATATATTTTGTAAAATAAAATAGTTAGTTGTATCTTATGTATATTACAATTGTGTCGCGTGTCATTTTTCGTGTGTCTGCCATGAATGCCTTCATAAATGTCTGAAGTCGAAAGGCGGCTCTGAGGACAAAGAGATGAAGATTCCCACCAGAATGGCACCAGGGTGAAGAGATCATCTTGAGAAAGGAAAGGAGCCACACCCAGATCCAACATCTCAGGTATGATTTTCTTCTTGCTACACATACCCTAATGACTGGCCCATCTTCATATCTTCATGAAACTGCTTTAAGACATTTACTATAACACGTCTGTCGGTCACACCTCAGTGACCGGCTGATAGTGGTATAAATGATGCACTATGACCAGGACATATTGTTTCCCAGCATGGAAATAATTTCGACCCACGGCACAACCAAAAATAATGACCACTAGACGAATCGAATAAAAAAAATGGTCCACGGTCTTTAAAAACGGAAAAAAAACTATTATTTCTGGCAAAATTTTTAAAAAATGGCAGACCAGTACACACGCGCATAAAAAAAAAACGCACTCAAAAAGAAAATTCAGAACCTGAACAAAAAAACTGTCTTGCACCTACAAAAAAAAAAAAACAGTTTACAAAAGATCGATTTTAAAAAAAGAGTATTGAAAGTAACCCTTCGAAAAAAAAAGTAAGAAATGTGTCCTACACAAAAAAAACAGAGACAAAAAGAAATTGTCTCTAGAATATGCAATATCTCTTTCTCTCTCATGCTTTCTCTCTTTCTGTCTCTCTCAAGATATATATCTATATGTGTGTATATCTATGCATCTTGTTATTACATGAAAGAAAAAAAATCCTTCAAACAGGAAGCTCGAAAAATAAATTTAAAAGAGAAAAAAAAAAGGAAAGAATAAAAGTATACCTTACATTTTTTTATCTGATCTTTATTTCAGGTTTATAAAAATATAGGACTTTTTAAAAAATTGCTTTTGACTTTTCAAATGTAAGAACTGTGTAGAGTTTTAATGACTTTTTTCAGTTAGACTTGAGAAAATGGAACTTTGTTTCGGCACTGTGTTGCATGAACAGTTATGTTCTTTTTCAGGTTAGGTAACAATTAACGCTGAAACATAAGGGTACTTTTTTTTGGAATTGATAATGTTTTTTTATTGATGTTTTGTCTGTTTAAAAAGAAAAGAAGAAAAAGATCATTACTACAAATTTAGATTACATAATATGAAAGTTTTGTGTGAGAATGGATTTTACAAGCTTGTTCAAAATAGGATTGTTTTTCTATTTTGTTATTTTTTAAAACTCGTAGTAATGTTCAAGTCTACCTGTCACTCATTTGTTTAAAACAATGTCCGCACATAGGAAAGATAAGCGAAGATGACCCCGTCATGGTGTTTGTGAGGGTGTTGAAGGATGAGTGGTGGAACAATGCGACCTGCCTCTGTTTCTCTTCCTCTCTTTCTCCACCTCTCGTGTTGTCTACCATTCTTTCACCCTCTGCAAGCTTTTTTGGGGACGAGAGAGAGACTTTTAAAATTGTCGCAGATTTTTTTTTGTTATTATTTAATGATGTTATGAGGGTGGTGGGGTGTATAATGGCGTTGCTCTGTCTCTATCCCCTTCTTTTCCCCCTCATTCTCTCTCTCTTGTGTTTTAATGATTGTATAGCGAAACCCCCATGGCTGATTGCAGGAGGGCATATAATAACGAATTAACTTGAAGTTTTTTTAATTTTTCTACCAAGTTTAAAGAACAAAATTATTTATGCTTCGTTAAATTACATTAAATGATGTCTTCAATTGGTTTTTATTAAAAATAAAAACAGAGACAATTATTCAAACAACACTTGAAGTACTTTTTTGAAATCTTCGAGTGTTTGAAAAAGCCAACTGTTACATGCTTACGTTTATTTTTTTTTAAGAGTTCTCTGAAATTTTCATAGTTTTTTTTTAAAGAAAAATTATGCTATTACATTTCGAATATTCTCTGAATTTTTTATAATTTCTAAGGAAATATTATTTGACTAACGAAAGAAATTTTCCTGAATTCTAGATTATTTTTAAGGAAGAATTATTCGAGCGAATTCTTTAATTGAAGGTTTATTTGAAATTGGACCGTATGATAGGGGTCCCTGAAATATTGACTGAGGAGTATATACGTAAAATTGAATTAATTCTTAAGAAAAAAAAAGATTTCCTCGGTCTAGAAAGATCTCTCTTTAATTGAAACTTTAATTTTTTCGAGCTGTTAACTATACAGAACTGGTCGTTAACTAATGTAACTCCCAGGTGTGGCGGGAGTTTATTAATTCGAAATAATCCTTGTGAGTGAGTTTAGGAAAAGAGTTGCTTTTAAATAATAAAATAATTACTTTGAAAAAAAAAGTTAATTAACGTGAAAAGTTTCTGAATTCGAAATGACCTTGATAATGGTCTAAAAGAAGAAATGATTTTTAAGAATCAATTAAATAAAAATAATAATTACGAAATGAAAAAGTTTTGGGATGTCTCTGAATCTCATTGTGAAGGGTAAATTGATTCAAAATGAATTTTCTATGATCTTTTAGGAAGATGAATATTAATGATGAACCAAATGTTTGGAATAATTTTTGAATTGTATTACGAAAAATGGGTCTATTCGAAGTTTATGACCTTTTGAGAAGATTGTTTTTAAAATAATGCGAATTACTTTGGAAAGAAGTTAACTAACATAAATTGATTTTAACGATGAACCAAAATACTTGAAATAATTTTTAAATTTTGGAATTAAATTTTAATGATCTTTTGTAAATCAAGTTTTGAAAAAATACACATACATTTAAATGTACCCTGAAATTTGGGAAAAAGTTAATTATGAATGTAATAACTTGTAATGCGTTTGCACTGTGTAAACAAATTCTAATTGTGACTGAGGTGCTCTGAAATGATTTTTAAAAAATGTTTTCTTTTTTAAGAAAAAAAATTGTTAACACCCTATTTCATTGATTTAATGTATACCAGGTTTCTGAATTGTTTATTTTTGGAAATTTTTTTCCCCCTAATTGAGTATTCTAACTCATGAAGACTGAGTGCCCTTCTTAATTAATTCTTTATATAATTAATAAATATTCCGTGGTGGATAGTTTTTATTGGTCGCTCGACGGTAGACTCCTTGCTCTAACAGAATTAAATTGGATTAGAACCTCTGAAGACCGAGGTTTTACTAAATCCATATAGATCGGCGTGATGAGGTCACGTAACCCCGACTTATTTAAAATACATTATGCTGGTTGCTGAAGAGAGCGTAAGTCCAGTAACTGAAGTAATAACTTGGAATACATATAGGTCGGCGTGATGAGGTCAGGTAACTCCGACTTGGTTAAAATACATTATACTGGTTATGAAGGGAGCGTAAATCCAGTTACGAAAATAATGTTATGCAGACTAAATTAAAAAAAACGTATAGGTCGGCGTGATAAACTCACGTAGAATCCGGCTTAGTGAAATACGTATAGGTCGGCGTGATAAACTCACGTAGAATCCGGCTAAGTGAAATACGTATAGGTCGGCGTGATAAACTCACGTAGAATCCGGCTTGGTGAAATACGTATAGGTCGGCGTGATAAACTCACGTAGAATCCGGCTTGGTGAAATACGTATAGGTCGGCGTGATAAACTCACGTAGAATCCGGCTTAGTGAAATACGTATAGGTCGGCGTGATAAACTCACATAGAATCCGGCTTGGTGAAATACGATAGGTCGGCGTGATAAACTCACGTAGAATCCGGCTTGGTGAAATACGTATAGGTCGGCGTGATAAACTCACGTAGAATCCGGCTTGGTGAAATACGTATAGGTCGGCGTGATAAACTCACGTAGAATCCGGCTTAGTGAAATACGTATAGGTCGGCGTGATAAACTCACATAGAATCCGGCTTGGTGAAATACGTATAGGTCGGCGTGATAAACTCATGTAGAATCCGGCTTAGTGAAATACGTATAGGTCGGCGTGATAAACTCACGTAGAATCCGGCTTGGTGAAATACGTATAGGTCGGCGTGATAAACTCATGTAGAATCCGACTTAGTGAAATACGTATAGGTCGGCGTGATAAACTCATGTAGAATCCGGCTTTGTTAAAAAAATATTATACTGGTTGCTTAAGAAAGTGTAAATCCAGTAACTGAAATCATGCCTCGATGGAGGACGAGGATGATTACCCTCTCGTGTATTTGAAGCAGTATACCAGTCTACCAGGAGCCTGGTGGAAAAGATAACTTGCTTCACTGAGTTCCTGATGGAACGTAGAGCATGGGGACATTGATGGCTGACGAACCATTCAATAACACATCTGTCGGTCACACCTCAGTGACCGGCTGATAGTGGTATAGGAGTACTGCTGCCACATCTGGGCGGGAGCTTCTAAAAACAGCCTATCCTTCCTTGACACAGTACAAAATTTTTTTTTTTTTTTTTTATACACAGAGATCACCACTTATCAAGGCCCGGAAGCCACTCAGGGATAAGGGTTATTGCAAGTACATTACGTTAGTGAGGAGATTTGATGAAGTGTTTACTTAAGGGGGCGGTTCATTAGGAATTTGTTAACATTAGACTTGAAGACATCCAAGTTGTAGTCCGGAGGGAAGCAGGCAGACGGAACAGAGTTCCACAGGCGTGCAGTTCTAAGAAAGAAGCTTTGTTCATGAAATCTGCGTTTTGATTTAGGCACAGATATAGAGTGGGGGAAATTTTTCACAGCGGATTCAGCTAGACGGGTGTTTTTCGTGAAAGATTGGCGAGGGAGGACCAGGGATTGGAGTTCAGACGATCACCTGCCATGAAAATAACGATAAAACAAGGATAGGCCTGCAACGTCTCTTCTGTGGGAGAGGGGTTGCAGGGTAGAGAAAAGGGCATCCCCCACTAAACCACGAAGTCCATTTTGTACTCTGTCAAGGCATGATAGGCTGTTTTTGGCAGCTCCTGCCCAGATATGGCAACAGTATTCCATCCTTGGCCGTACTTGGCTTTTATATAGATAGAGAATTGCATCAGTAGTGAGATATCTTCTGGAGCGGTAGAAGGATCCCACCATCTTTCCAGCGACCTTGGCAACAGACTTGATGTACGTGTTCCATTTCAGATCAGGGGTAAAGGTCAAACCCAGAAGCTTGTCAAAACACGGGCCTCACCCAGACGAGAGCCATCCATCACAATTGATGCCAGCTGGGGATCAGAGCGTTGATGATGTAAGGATAGGAGTTTGGTTTTGGATGCATTAAAGGTAACTAGCCACATCTTCCCCCACTGAACCACGCGCTCGAGATCAGAGGAGAGAGAATCAGAGAGAACTTTGTCATTTACAGCCTTTGATGTGTTGCCATAGATGGTCGTGTCATCAGCATAGATGTCAACGAATGATTTAAGTATGTGTTTAGGGAGGTCATTGATGTAGATCAGGAAGAGAGTTGGGCCCAGGATTGACCCCTGAGGGACTCCAGCATTTATATTGTAGGCCTCCGATTTTTGACCATCTACCACTACTCTTATGAGCCTATCGGAGAGAAATGATTTAATGATTGAGAAAACATTTCCAGTTATACCGTAGCTGGAAATCTTGTGAAGTAGACCCTTATGCCATACTTTGTCGAAAGCCTTTGATATGTCAAGAGCAATTGCCCTAGAAAGGAAGCCTTTGTCAAGAGATTCACTAATCCTGTGGGATATAACTGTAAGCACATCTGCGGTAGACCTTGCAGAGCGGAAACCATATTGTGTGTCACTAAGAAGGTTATTCCTGCTGAGGTGGTTGACTATTTCTCTATTTAATATGGATTCCAGCAACTTACTCATAACACAGAGAAGACTTATTGGTCTGTACTGAGAGGGAGATGACTTATCACCTGAATTCTTAAATACAGGGCAAACTGATGAGGTCTTCCAGGGGGTCGGAAAGCACTTCTCCTTAAGGCAGCGCTTAAATAGTTTCGTAAGTATGGGAGCAAGTTCTGGTTGAAGCTTTTTTAACACTATAATTGGGATGCCATCAGGGCCAGTTGCTTTACTGGAATCTAGGTTTTTTATTAGCTTGGCGACCTCATGCACGGATATTTGTATGTTACCTAGCTTGTTCTGTGTTATAGGAGGAAATATGGGGAGTTGATGGCCTTCGTCGCATAGGGTAGAATTAGCTGCAAAGTTCTTTGCAAATAGTTTGGCCTTGTCTGGCGCTGACGAGATGACCTCTGGTCCATTGATAATTGTTGGGATAGAACGCACACTTCTGTTCAGGATCCTATTTGTTATTTGCCAAAACTGGTGGGATCCAAGCCGCTGATCAGCTACCTTGGATTTAACAGACTGGGCATATAGCTCTCTTGCATTTTTTTATTACTCTTTTACATTGGTTGCTGGCAGTCCTGAAAGCAGCTTTAGTCTCAGTGCATCTATTACGTTGGTAGCTTTGGAAAAAGTGATTTCTGTGCGCGATAGCAGCAGCACATTCTGGGGAGAACCATGGCTGGCTGTTAGGTTTTTGTTGGAATTTTTTAGATGGTATGAATTGGTCTATGCCTACAATTAACCATTCGGTCAGATCTGATACTATAGAGGACACTTCCTTTTTAAACATGGAGTGCAGAGGTAAATCAGATATGAATGTACGGAAGCTATCCCAGTCAGCCATAGAGTATCGGTATACAGTACGGTGGAGGGGTACGTCTGGGGGCTTCTTACATTTCGTTTTTATCTTAACTGATACGACGGAGTGGTCGGAGGATCCTAGAGGAGAATGAACGGTACTTCGTATCTTAGTAGGGGCTGTCCTTTCTCTTCCCTGCAATCTCTTAGTAGGGGGTGTCCTTTTCTCTTCCCTGCAATCTCTCTCCCACAGAAGAGACGTTGCGAGACTGTCTTTGTTTTATTGTTATTTCCATAGCAAGTGCTCTTCTGAGCTCCAATCTCTGGTCCCCCCATCGCCAATCTTTCATGATAAACACTCGTCTAGCTAAAACCACTGTCAGTAATTTCCGTGGAATTCTCTTCCGTTTGCCTGTTTCCCACCTGACTAAAACTTGGATGTCTTCAAGTCCAACATAAACAAATTCCTGATTAATCGCCCCCTTAAGTAAGGCACTTTATCAAATCTCCAATACCAACTATTACAGCGATATTATCCCATTGATTATTGTACACAAAATAACCCTTATCCCCGAGTGGCTTCCGGGCCTCGATAAGTGGTGATCCCCATGTAAAAGAAAAATGTTTGTAGCATAAAAAACGTGTATCGCTAAAGATGCGAAAAGGGAGATTACTCAGTTTAGCAAATAAAGGAGATCTATCAGGTTTGGGTTTCGGTCTCAGCTCGAGTATTTTTTTTTTTTTTTTACTTACTTACGTTTAGAACAAAATAATACTTGCATGCATATGTTTCAGATCTGTATGAATTATAATATGATATTTATGTGTATTTTACGACCTGGTAACGCCGCGTGGCCTGCTAGCAGATGAATAAATTCTTTAAAAAAAGTATTAATTGAATGGGAATACGAAAATAATGATTGCCGCTGTAGTGAATCTTTACATGACCTCTTCCTCACCTTTGACCTTATTCGTGTCCGTACCTCCTGCTGTCATTAAAGGACAGATGAACATGATACCTCGTCTGAAAGGGCGTGGGTTGTTACTTCGAAAAAACACATTTATTGGATTAATTTTATATTTTAAATAAGGTAAGTTTAGTTTTCTACACCAATGTCCCATTTAGTTGATAGGTCTGCTTTAAAAAATATATCCAGTTTGGTAGAAAAGTAACTTATCTTGCTTTTGATAACATTTATTTGTTATATATTTGTTTTTTGACAACTTTTTCGAATCTATGTGTACAGTAATACAAACCCGCTAGATATATATATATATATATATATATATATATATATATATATATATATATATATATATATATATATATATATACAGAGAGAGAGAGGGGGGAAATAAAAGGAACTTTGTCTGTTTATCTGTGTCTGTTTTCACTCCCTCCGAATTCGATAACGGCTGGATCGATTTTTTTTTAAAATTTCGCACAAATTTACATATGTCTCTGGCCGTGTTCTTTAATAGATTTTGTGTCGTGATGTATTCGATAAGTATCGATAATCGATAGTCGAAATAATTCAATGAAAGAAGGTACAGCGGATTTTGATTTTTAAAGCACAGTTTCACAACCATACCTGACTTTTTCATTTTTAACTGAAATTCAAGCTATTATCACCACACAAGCAGTAATGTCAGGCGTACAAACTCTACAGTAGGTTCTTTCTTTGATATGACGGGGGCACGTTTGAAATGACTGTTTCTGTTTAGAACACAATCGAAGCATGATACTTAATATTTGCATTTTAAACTTTAATTCAAGTCGTTATGCATTGAAATAATTTTATAAAATCAACAGTAGGTTCTCTACAGTGCAACGTAGATCAAAGTATTAATTTTATTTATTGCAGACAATTATAGTCATCTTTTATTAGTTGTTTCACGACGTTTCGGCCAACTATTCCTCTGGCCTTCGTCAGGTGGTAACCGCGACGGGATAGAAACTCCGAATCTTCTAACTGCATTCTTAGCAATTAATGCCATCTATACTTGCTTTTCATCTCGCCACGTTTTGGCAAAGTAAGCCTCTGGTCGGCTTTGGGTAGGATTGAAACCGCTATCTTCTGACAATTATCACCTTTAACTGTAAAGATTCAACGCCTCTATCAACTGCGCCACGTCCTATCCATCGCGGTTACCACCTGACGACGCCCAGAGGAAAAGTTGGCCGAAACGTCGTGAAACAACTAATAAATGATGAAAATAATTGTCCGCAATAAATAAAATTAATAAATAATACTCATCTCAAAGAATTCCAATTAAATAATATAGATCAACATATATTGTGAAATAATTTATAGCGAAAGACCTGTGAGATTCTTCTATGTGTACTGCGATGGGTAACCTACTAGAGTATGAAATCAATCGATTTGTTTAAAATAAAATGGCGGTTTAACCAATGTCCATGGCAATAAACATATGGGAATCTGAAACAAACACTTGCTAATCATCATTTAATCCCGGGCGATGTATGGTCAACCTGCTTAACTCATTAAGACATGTTTTATTTCCAAAATAAAATACATTAACATTTAATTTAATTTAATTTATAAATTTAGAATTAAAAAAAAAAGACAGATAGCTTAGGTGACGACGTGAAGCCTCGGGAATTAAAAAGACAAAAGGATAATTGGGCAAGCACTTGCCATGAAAATAATTAACCAGTCACCTCTGTTGAACAAAAGCTGCGGACAAGGCAGATAGCGGCGAGCTGACGCCTAAATATGTAACGGTTCGATAATGAGTTTAAAATAAAAAATATATTCCAAATACTGTCAGAAACCTTCCTAAAATGTGTCACTTGAACATGCATTTGTCTAATCCGACTGTGTATTTTGTTAGGTATATTTCTACTTAAATCTCTACCTTGTGCGAGTCTCACACTCGCACGTGGTCTCCGACGCCATCTTTTTTTTTTGACAGCCTGTTTCAATAAAAAGCGTTGTTGCGTTTGTATTACTGTACACATAGATTCGAAAAGTTGTCAAAAAAACAAATATATAACAAATAAATGTTATTAAAGGCAAGATAAGTTACTTTTCTACCTAACTGGATAATTTTTCGTGTTTTTATTTAATGTAACATGTTTATTCAGCTCGAAAAACATACTGTGTTTACCGATGTATTGGAAAATTCAAAATGGCGCCCGACTCTCTCGTTAACACGGTAAGTTTGGGAAAAGGTGATTTAAATATAAAACTAGACAAAATACTGTTAGAAACTCGCTCAATATATGTTACCGTGACATAGGTTGACATATATTCGGTGGGGTTTTAATAGTATTTTATCTAGTTTATTATTTATAACACCTTTTCCCAAACTTACTGTTTTAAAAGAGAGTCCGGCGCCATCTTGAATTTTCCAATACATCGGTAAACACTGTAGTTTTTTGGGGCTGAATAAACATGTTACATTGAATAAAAACACGAAAAATATATCCAGTTTGGTAGAAAAGTAACTTATATTGCCTTTGATAACATTTATTTGTTATGTATTTGTTTTTTGATAACTTTTTCGAATCTATGTGTACAGGAATACAAACCCGTTTTTATCGTTTTTACTCACGTTAAAATGTTTAATCTGATTGGAAAACATATACTGTCGAACGTAGGTGCAAACAAGAAAAATCTCGGCGATCTAACGTCTAAATATTTGAAGGTTCGATAATGGTTTCAAAATAAAAAATATATATAGAAAATACTGTCAAAAACCTATCTAATATTATAACCTATTCAATATATGTTAACGTGGCATTATATTAGACAGGTTTCTGACAGTATTTTGTACAATTTTGGTCAGCTAATATCAACTATGAGTGTAAAGCAATATATATATATATATATATATATATATATATATATATATATATGTATGTATAAAAGAGATCCCAAATTTCTTGCCTTTTTCTGACTTAAAAGTGATGTTAGCTGACCAGTGTCACATTAAGTGGAATTGTTTCCTCTTTTTAATTCTGTGCGATTTTTCAACCAACCCCATCTTAAAAGTTTAACAGAAATAAACAAATTAAACAGTTTAAAAAAAAAACAACCCTCCATAGTTTTATGAAACAAAATATTTCATTTTCTGTTGTTTCAGTAATCACTTTTCAAGCCTCGGGGGCCACTCGAGGATAAGGGTAAATGTGTATACATTAGTCAGTGCGATAATATCGTAGCAATCATTAGTAGTTAAAATTTGGTAAATTGGATTATTTAAGGGGATGGCTCATCAAGAACTTGTTTACGTTGGACTTGAAGACAATCAGATTGTGGTCAGTTGAAAAGCAGGCGAATGGAACGTGCAGTTTTAAGAATGAAGTTTTTTTTCAGTCAATCTACGTTTATATTTACTCACAGATAAAGTGTGGGGGAAATTATTGATCGTGGTTTCAGCTAGACGAGTGTTTTTCATGACACGTTAGCGAGGAGGGACCACGGATTGGAGCTCAGACGAGCACTTGCCATAAAGATAAGGATAAGGCAGAGACAGACTCGCAACGTCTCTTCTGTGGGAAAGAAGTTGCAGGAAAGAGAAAAGGGCATCCCCCACTAGGATGCGAAGTCTATTTTGATCTCTGTCAAGGCATGATAAGTATTTTCTAGCAGTTCCTGCCCAGGTGTGGCAACAGTACTCCATCCTTGGACCTACTTAGCTCTTGTATAGGTAGAGAATTGCATCAGCAGTGAGATATCTAATGGAACATTAAAATAATCCTATAATGTTTCTAGCGACCTTGTAAGTGAATACATTGTATATGTGTTTATTTCAGATCAGGAGTAAAGGTCAGACTCAGAACTTTGTCAAAACATGAAGACTCGCCAAGACAAGAACCATTCATTTCAATTGATACCAGACGGAGATCAGAGCGTTGATTATGTTAATATAGAAGCTTGGTTTTAGATGTATTAGAGTAAACCAGCCATCTCTTTCCCCATTGCACCACGTGCTCAAGATCAGAGGAGAAAGAATAAGAGAGAACTTGGTCGTTTTCGGCCTTGAAATGCTGCCATAGATGGTAGTGTCGTCAGCATAAATTTCTGCGAATGATCTTAAGATGTGATTTGGGAGGTCATTGATGTAGATCAGGAAGATAAGTGGGCCCAGGATTGACCACTGAGGGGCACCAGCATTAATATTGTGAGCTTCTGATATCTGCCCATCAACCACTACTCTTATGAACCTATCAGAGAAAAACGATTTAATAACTGAGAAGACATATCCAGATATACCAATCTGGTGAAGTAGACTTTAATGCAATACCCTATCAAAGGTCTTTAATATGTCAAACCCAATTGCCCCAGAAAGGAAGCCTCCGTCGAGAGATTCGCTAATCCTATGAGGTATAACCGTTAGCACATCTGCTGTGGATCTAGCAGAACGGAAACCATATTGCATGTCACCGAGGAGTTTTTAAAAAACATTTTTTTTGAAGTTGTTGAGTACATCTCCATGTAGCAATAATTCCAGCAACTTACTCATTACGCACAGGAGACTTATTGGTAAGTACCGAGAGGGAGATGAGAGATTACCTTAATTCTTAAATAGGGGCATGCTGATGAGGTTTTTCACGGGTTGGGAAGCAACTCTCCTTAAGACAACGCTTAAACAGCTTTGTAAGTATGGGAGCTAATTCTTGTTTAAGCTTTTTCAGTGGCATAATTGGAACGCGGTGACCTGATCAGACAAAGTGTGTGGTGTGTGGCAGGAAGTGCAAGTCGGCTCCTGGTCTGAAGAGGTATATGGTTGTGCACAGAGACACCGTACCACAGAGTGATCCAGGTAATACGGCGCAGACACTCGACTTCAGGTGCCATGTTTGCTTCAGACCATGTAAGTCGGCTGATGTTTTGAAGAGTTACCTACGTGACGATTGGAAATGAATTGTGAATGCAAGACAACGACCATCTGCAAAAAGGAAGCAATCATCATGTTTGTTTGTATGTATGTATGCGTGCGGCTTTCACAAACGTACGTTAGACACTGTTTTACATAACTTGTAATCTTTTTTGACCGCTTGGTTTACACAAAGGAAAAAAATACGTTTTTTTTTTCATAGGGACGAGTAGGTGTCTCACTCATTTGGTATGTTTCTTGCAGCCCGGAACAAATATCTTTCTTCGAAGGAACGCCAAATACCAAGTTCCTTTTATATAAACTTTATTCTTGACTTCATAGGATCTGCAAGATGTTGTGATTCTACAATGTCGCGTTTCCCCCATCTTTCAAACGTGGAGAGGATATCATCCGTGTTAACTTGTCCAACTCTAGCACCTGACTCCTAAACTTTAACTAAACTGTACATGTCTCAAAATATATCCCATTACGGATATTTTAACCAGCACGCCCCTAAAATAAAAATAGCGGAAATGGATACGGTTGTTAGAAATACATAATGGAACAGAAATCACAAATCATGAAATGAAATACGAACCCATGCGTAAATATTTTATTTTACAAAAATTATGTTAGTTCTAACACTTCTTAAACAATAACAAAAATAATAAACTTACTTTTTCTATTTCTCTGAATAAAGTTTTTTTTTCTTTTAACATTTCTTTTATTATCACGAAATAATAAAACAAATAAGGAAATATTTTATTTTTTTAATATTTCTATGAATGAAGTCTTTTAGAAATAATATATTTAATGTTTTGCATTTCTTGCCTCGACATTTTTATAATAACTAGCTGTACCCGACCACGCGTTGCTGTGGGTCAGTTTGTTAAACTGGAACATATTCCTCAGGAAAAATTGCATTTTGTATTGTTTATTTACTTTTAATACTTTCTGCAATTTTTTTCCTCCAAAAAAGATTTCTTTTTTTTACGATAAATTGTTAGGGGAAAGTTTTTTGTTTTTTTGCGGAAAACTTGTTCATTTTTTTAAAAAGAAAATTGGCAGTAAACGTTTCTTCTTGCAAGCGGAATTTTTATTATAAAAAGAAAAGATGAATGCTTTATATGAACCTTGTAAATAGTTAGGTGAAAGTAGAGAAAAGTTTTTTTTCAAGAGAATGTACAAATTATTTTTTTTTGTCAACAGATGTTAAGAAAATAAACAGAAAAAAATTATCCCATCATTAATTTATTAATTAATTATGCAAAAAAAATAAATAAAATGTTGATTTAGTGGTTCAACATTTAAATAACGCTTGGTTGAATCCGGTGATAGCCGGTCGAACTCTAACCATAAATAGAATCAGGGGGGGGGCAAATTCTGCATGAATACCATTCTTTTTAATTTCATCTTGTGTTCAATTTTTGAAGTGGGCTATCAGCGATTGCAAACTAACAAATGTAAACAAAATGCGAAAAAGTGTAGAGGTAATAGGCCTATAGCACACCTCAGATAATGTGCTGCAGTTTGTGCGTATTACATTTGTATGAAATGTCTTGAGTCTTAATCCTATTAAGGTCTAACTCAGAGGGGAAAAATGACTTCATTTTATATATATAGATAGATAGAAGATAGAAGAGAAGATAATAATAATTATAACAATAACAATAAAACAATAATAATAATATTAATAATTGATAATAACAATAATAATAATAATGATAATAATAATAATAATCCCGAAAAACATTGAAAAAAAATAGTGGGAGAATTTGGAATCAAAGGAATGACTGGAAAAATACAACGAATAACAATAATGAAAACAGCTGAAATATAGAAAGCCTTGAATGTGGACACTAACCCGCATGAGCAACAAGCACTGGCCGGACAAACTGCTGCAGAGGCAAAACATGAAGCGCTGCATGAAACTAAGAACATTGAAGATGCATACCTATAAGTTCTTTACCCCCCATACTCCATTACAACATCACCCTCCCCCCTGAAAAAAAAGAGTGAGACCGAATAGCCGAGTAGGGCCAAGGAGGAAGGCAAGACCGAGGAAATAACACTAACCAGACCTCAGCCGGATAAGTGCAAGGAGAACTGGGATCTTGGGGGGAGGTGTTTATTGCCATTCAAATTCCATTGAAAACCAATAGCTGCTGCCAACGATAAATCAATTCAAGTAGCTGTTGCGATAATGCAAATTTAGTTGCAAATTTTATCGAAAGAGGTGGAGAGTACTGGAAATCTGGGGAGACATTGTGACTCAGGTTCCAGGGAACACCACAGGCTGTTTTCAAGGAGAGATCTTTGATGACCTGTGTGAAAGCTCCTTCTGAGCCAATAATAATAATAATAATAATAATAATAATAATAATAATAATAATACCGAAAAACTTTGAAAAAAAAAGGATGGGAGAAATTGGAATCAGAGGAGTGATTGGGAGGATACAACGAACAACAATAATGAATACAGCTGAAATATTAAGAAAAACCTTTGAATGTGGAAACCAACACACATTCGTCACATGCACTGCTGCACAGACAAAACATGAAGAATCGTTACATAGAAAAAGAACATTGAAACTGCATATTTATAAGTTCTCTATCCCCTCCCCATCCCCATTGCCACATCACCGCTCTCCTCGCAAAATAGAATGCTTCCAAATACTAGAGTAAGGTTAAGGAGAATGGAAAGACCGACGAGAAAGCACTGACCAGACCTCCGGTGGATAAGTGTGAATGTGCGTAGAGACACATGTCTGCAAAGCCATGTGCCGGAAACGAGGCAGGCTCCTCCCATCAAAATGTGCACGAACTAAAATTTGAAAACGAGGCTGTGTCTGCCCAGATGAAGGGTGGGTGGGGGTTAGTAAGTTTTAGCCATCTTGAACTCTTACGACTCGTAAGAAGTTGATATTTGGTATGAAATAAAGAGCGTTTAAGACTACTTTAACATACTAATAAATGATTCGGGTAGGTTGCAAAGTAACTTTTATAACTAATGTTAATAGTTCTTTACTGTATATTTTAATTTTTGACAACTTTTTCGAATCTATGTGTACGGTAATACAAACTTAAAATGTTAAAGGAGAAACCAAGTAAAACTTTACCATAATCTTTTTAAATTTTAAACGACATAAACAGATATTTAAAAAAAACTACTATTGTTCACGAATATAGGGAAAGATTTTCCCCTTTTCTCTATTTCGTCACATGAATTTCAAAAGTTTCTGTTACCAACTTTTTCATTATTTATTTATTTATTTATTTTTACAATGGGACCATAAAGCTTCTATGGTTTGCGTGGATATCGAGGGGTCAATCGGGTCAATAATTTCGTCATGTTGATATTTTGCATAAGCGAAGTGGTCCAGATGTTTATAGACTGCCTATTCATCCGATATAGTTAGTGTTCCTGGTAGAATCCACGAATTAATTATCAGGAAAAGCGTTTCCCGATCCGTGCTGTCAACACTGGTAATATTACGCATGTTCGAGCCACGTGTGACGGCTCCGGAAACTCCCATTCGTGACTTGTCTTCCGTTATACTTTCACTTAAAAAATAACCCGAGGCTCTAACAAAATACAAACTAAAAAAGAGAACACACGTGTATAATTAAATTTGAATTTAAACCGTTTATAAAAAAACACAGGATTAAAATTTAAATAAACACAAGATTAATAATCGGTCATGAGGAAGATAGTTATATTTATATTGTTTAAAATTAAAAATAAAAAAATATATTGTTTGCTTAACGTAATAAAAAGTTGTATTTATATTGTTTAAAATGAAAAGAAATTTCTGTGTATATTGTTTAAGAAAAAAGCAAAGTTCTGTATACATTGTTTAAAAAAGAAGGTTCTGTATATACTGTTTAAGTTAAAACTTTCTGTATATATTGTTTAAAGAAAAAAAAGTTATGTATATATTGTTTAAAAAAAGGAGGTTTTGTATGTATTGTTAAAAAAGTGTCTATATATATTGTTTTAAAAAAAGTTCTGTATGTACTGGTAAAAAAAGGTCCTGTATATATTGTTTAAAATAAAAATTAATTCTGTATATATTGTTTAAAAAGAAGGTTCTGTATATATTGTTTAAAAAAGAAAGTTCTGTATATATTGTTTAAAAACAAGTTCTGTATATATTGTTACAAAAAAAAGGTTCTGTATACATTGCTTACAAAAGAAGGTGTTGTATATATTGTTTAAAAAAAGTTCTGTATATATTGTTTAAAAAAAGGTTTTGTATATATTGTTAAAAAAAAGAAGGGTTTGTATATATTGTTTTTAAAAAAGAAGGTTATGGATATATTGTTTAAAAAAGAAGGTTCTGTATATATTAGGCACCGCCAAAGCTGGGGGGGGGCAGGTAAGTACTTTTTGACGGACCGTCTTTTTAAAAATCTACCAAAAGTCAAGTAATTATCCAATCAATATGAAATTTTCAGCGATTATTAAGAGAAGAATTAACTTTATAGCAGTGTACTTATTTTTCATAAACAATATTTATATATGATATAATGGACTGATCCAACACCCCTCAAATGAATGGACTGTTACGTCTATAAAAAGACAAGCAAACTCTCCTCACGTGGGAGACAGAATTTAGTACTAAGCTGTCAAATGGGCGCTTAGAAATATGTGTACCTTTTTTACCTAAATAAAGCCTTTCTGTACAACCCCAGTAATGACTTGTTATTCATATAATCTACGATATAACAACTGGCGACGAAGAATGCGAACGAAACTCACTAAAAAAAACAAAGCGAAGGAAAAAGCACACAAGAAGATTAACGAGCAGAAAACAAAAGAAATCCAAAGAAGGAAGAAGACAAAAACTTCGACAGAGCCAACATTTAAAAAGTAAGTGTTTCAGTCTGTTACGGTCCTAAAAAAAAAGAAGAGAAATTGACATTTTGAAGCGAACATTTTTTTTTGAAAAGAACATTTAAAAAAAAAAAAAGAAGTGTCCATTTCAAGTTTTATTCGGCTGGAAGTATTTTCTTTTTATCTTCGGAAGGAAATTGTGCTTTTAATTCATTGAATTTATAGGACATTTGAATTAATCTTTTGTTTAATTGTGTGGTTTTGTAAAAATAAAAAACAAATTTTTAACATGGAGCAATTAGCGGAATTCACTAGAACTATGCAATCGGCATTGCTTGCACAACAAAAGCAAATGGAATTACTTCAGCAACAACAATTGAAGCAAAGCGAAATACTACAGAGTATTTTAACGCAGCAGAAAGACTGTCGTTTCACTCCTGAAGGAATAGCAAATTCTTTATCCGAATTTGTATACGAGCCGACAAATGGGTTAACTTTTCCGGCATATTTTCGGAGATACGAAAATATTTTTGCTAAGAGATGTCAGTCTTGGACAGACGAAGAGAAGATTATCCTTCTTCTTCAAAAATCAGGAAAATACAAAGTATACGAATTTTATCCTGCCAAAGAAACCTGAAGAGATTTCTTTTAGTGAAACAATAAAAATATTGTCAAACATTTTCAGTGAACGAGATAGTCTATTCTATACACGTTATAAATGTTTGAATATCACGAAGCAGGAGGACGAAGATTTTATTACTTATGCAGGGAAAGTGAATGCTCATTGTGAATCCTTTAATTTAAAAGACCTCAAAGAGGATATGTTTAAAAGTCTAATCTTTGTGCAAGGTTTAACAGCCTCTAAAGATAAGGATATTCGTTCAAGGATATTATCCATTATGAACCAAGACACAGAAATAACGTTACAAAAAGTTACGGAAGAGTGTCAGAAACTGTTAAATTTAAAGCAGGACAATACAAGCATCGAAGGAAAAAATTTTGAAGAAAAAAATATGGAAAAAAAAATGGAAAGGGTGATGAAATGTGCACACGAAAAATCCTGTAAGACATGTGGGGGAAAAACCACTTCACTAAAAATTGTTACTTTAAATACAAAATATGTAACAAATGTAATAAAAAAGGCCATAAATCAACGGTATGCAGGAAAGGAAAATACCGAAAAGCAGAAATAAAGACCATTGGTTCTAAAAATGAGTCTAGGTGTGATAAAAGAAAATATATTAAAATTAAAATTAATGACTGTAATGTGAACTGTCTTCTAGATACGGGAAGCGACATAAGTATAATTGACGAAGTAAACTTGGAAGAAAATTGGGTTTCCAAAGTTACAAAATACAAAAAAAATTGCCAGGAGTGTGTCTGGAAATAAACTAAAATTTAAGGGTGAATTTTTTACCAATGTGTCTCTAAAGGAGAATGCTGTGAAAACCAAGTTATATATCGTACCGGGGAAAAATTCTAATTTGTTCGGTATAGACTTAATGATTCTTTTTAATTTATGGGGAAAACCCATAAGCTCATTTTGCAATAAAGTAAGTCTGGCGGGTTTAGAAAATTCTAAACTACCAGGAAAGTTTATTGACGAATTAAAAAAAGACTTTAAAGAGGTATTCTCTGAAGGTTTGGGTTGCTGCACGAAAACGGAGGTCAAATTTGAACTAAAGGACGAAGCTAAACCAGTTTTCAAACCCAAAAGAAAGGTTCCATATTCAGCATTAGAAACTATAGAGAAAGAATTAAAGAGACTTCAAGATATTGGAGTAATAGAAAAAGTGGACTACTCTGAATGGGCTTCACCCACGGTTTACGTTAAGAAGAAAAATAATAAAATCAGGGTATGCGCAGACTTTTCGACAGGTCTAAATGATTGTCTCAAGGAGCATAACTACCCACTTCCTACCCCAGAGGAAATTTTTTCGAAGTTAAGCGGAGGAAAATTTTTTACAAAAATTGATTTGTGTGAAGCGTATTGGCAAGTAAAAGTCCAGGAAGATTGTGCTAAGTACTTGACATTAAATACCCATAAAGGACTATTTTCACTAAAACGTTTGCCTTTTGGTTTAAAAGTAGCCCCAAATTTGTTCCGGCAAATTATGGATACAATGCTAGCAGGTTTGGATTTTGCTATGGCTTATCTAGATGACATCCTTATAAGAAGTAAAAATGTGGAAGAGCATAAAATCCACATTGGCAAAGTATTCGAGAGAATATCAAACTATGGATTGAAAGTGGCTCTCGAAAAATGTAATTTTGGGATGGACAAAATTGAATATTTAGGACAAGTGGTTGATCGAAATGGTAGAAAACTTAATCCTAATAGGACTGAAGCAATCAAAAAACATGCCTAGACCAGAAAATATAGTGCAGCTACAGTCATTTCTGGGACTAGCAAATTATTATAATTCTTATATCCCAAATATGCATGAACTAAGAGCACCTTTAAACGAATTATTGAAAAAGAATAAAAAATGGCTCTGGACAAAAGAATGTGATGAAGCATTCCTAAAGATTAAAAAATGTCTGTTATCGGATTTAGCACTAGCTCACTACGATCCGAAAAAAGAATTAAGTGTAGCAGCAGATGCGAGCAAATACGGTTTAGGTGCTGTGCTACTACACAGACTCAAAGATGGATCGACTAAACCAATTATTCATGCCTCAAGGGTTTTGCTACCCGCAGAAAAAAAAATTATAGTCAGATAGAAAAAGAAGGTCTGGCAATTGTATACGCCATGAGGAAATTTCATAGGTTCATCCATGGAAGATATTTTTATCTTGGAAACGGACCACAAGCCTTTGTTATCGATTTTTGGTTCCAAAAAAGGAGTTCCTACTCATACGGCTAATAGGTTACAAAGATGGAGCATGATTCTGTTAAACTACAATTTTAAAATGAAACACCTAGCATCCAGCAAAATTGCACACGCAGATGGTTTGTCCAGGTTGATCCCAAATAAAACTGAATTACTTGAAGAAACTGTTATAGCTGCACTAAAAGAAGAAAATGAACTAACAGATATATTAATAAATACTGTTAGGGAACTTCCGGTAACACTTGAGGAAATAAAGAAAGCAGCAAGAACAGATGAATACATTAACAAGATAAAAAAAACAAGTGGGACAAAAAGAAAAGAGGAAAGGATTAACAGTTTTTCCATTTTCAAAGTGCGATGAAACTCTAATGTACGCAGATAGAGTGGTAATACCTCAAGTATTACAGAAGAGAATTTTAAAAGAATTCCACATGGGACATCCTGGAATCTCCAGAATGAAAGCACTAATGAGAGCATATACGTACTGGCCTGGAATGGATCAGGACATAGAAAAAATGATAAAATTATGTAAGGGTTGCCAACTAGCAGGAAAAGCGCCGCCCACTAAGACGCAACCTTGGCCTAAAACAGATATACCATGGACGCGGATCCATATAGATTACGCAGGACCTCTAAAAGGATATTATTACCTGGTAATAGTAGATAGCATGTCGAAATGGCCAGAAATTTTTAAATTCAAACATCCTACAGCGGCAAACATAATAAAGGCGTTGGACGAGGTATTTGGGCGTTTTGGCGTACCAAAAACAATTGTTAGTAATAATGGCACCATGTTCAAAGGTCAAGAATTTAAGATCTACTGTGAGTCACTGGCCATAGAGCATATCACAACACCAACTTTTAGCCCTCGATCTAACGGACAAGCTGAAAGATTTGTCGATACTTTTAAACGAGCGTTAAAAAAGAACGATAACATCGACACTGAAGAAAAAAGTATTCAGAAATTTTTAGCAGTGTACAGGATAACGCCTAATCCGAATACAAATGCAAATTTATCCCCAGCGGAAATAATCTTTGCCAGAAAAGTGCGCTCTGTGTTCGACCGGTTAATTCCGAGTAAAAAAGTAAAAAAAAGTGTAAAAGATAATGTACGATACAAGATATACAAGGACGGGGATAAAGTTTTTTTCAACAATTATCGGGCAGGGAAGAGTTTTTGGGAAGAAGGCATAATCTCAAAAAGAATTGGAAGAATGGTCTACATTATAAAAGGTCAGACATTTTCCACAAAAAACATATAAACCAACTCAGACCCCGATATATTGAAATAGTTAAAAACAATGAAGTACCGATACAGTACTGTATGACATTTTTCACATAGAGCCTCCAAAAAAGGAAGCACCAGTAACTGAAAATACAAGTCACTCTCCAAAATCAAAAAATTCGCAAACGCAAATTTTAAGGAGAAATGAAAGAAAAAGAAAATGAACTGAATTTTTTGGACAAAGTCAAAAAAGAAAAAAATGGTGAAGCGAAATTCTAGCGAAGAATTTAGCTTGGGAGGAAGGTGATATAATGGACTGATCCAACACCCCTCAAATGAATGGACTGTTACGTCTATAAAAAGACAAGCAAACTCTCCTCACGTGGGAGACAGAATTTAGTACTAAGCTGTCAAATGGACGCTTAGAAATATGTGTACCTTTTTACCTAAATAAAGCCTTTCTGTACAACCCCAGTAATGACTTGTTATTCATATAATCTACGATATAACAATATATTTTTTTGCTTACAACCCCCCCTATTTTGAGTGGGTTCCAAATATGCTTAAAATAATCATCTGAAATTGAACAAAACATATGTTGTTGTAAGGGCGGGATTATAGATTAAAAAAAAACTTGTTTGCATACCTTATTTTGATATCTGAATATCAGAACTTCGATTGTGTTTAATTATCCAGCTTTTGAGTTTAGAAGTGTGACATTCGGTGAATATGTTAAGTAAAATATTAAATTTAAGTTAAGCAAAACAAAAAAACATGTTTAATATTTATACGAAAAAAGCCATTTTAAAATCTTTGATAAATAAATTAACAATTTCTTTTTAGTGAGCCGAATAATGCATGACCATTATTAAACAGGGCATGCTTTGAAGAATCGATACAAAAAAGAAATTTGATAAATATTGTGCCCTTTGTGTTAAAAATATAATTATTTTTTCGATCAAGTTTGGAAACGTTTGCCGCCTTTCGACTACGGTGGACCAAACGCGCTGAAATAATTTTTTTTTATTCTGCTTGAAATTGCCCCCCTCTCCATTTTGGAGAGCCTGGCCCCCACACACATACATATTAAAAACCAAACTCATACAAATGGTCACCCATCTGGTACTGGCTAGTCTCAGCGTTAATAATACATTGAAATTTTCGTCACTGAAAAATAAGTTTTTTTTGGCTTCTTGGTCTTCCGTAGTTTGCTTTTTATCAAGTACAGATGTAAACAGTAATCAAATCTACTCGAAGTAACTGGTTGCCTATATGAATAAGTGGAATTATTTGAAATCCAGGTACTCATATTATAATATTTTTGCATATTCTCATAGAAAATCATCCTAAATCTTAGTTAGACAGGAAATAAACAAATTAATTCTTTCAAAAACCTTTTTTTTTTCTTTTTTTTTAACTATTTATATACGTTTTTTGTGCAAAACAAAAAACGCCAATAGTAAACTTTTGGGGAAAATGTAACATTTCAAATTTAATTAAAAATAGTAGAAAAAGTTTTACATTATTCTGCTTTCTATATGATAAAATTCAGGGTTTTATCTTTCTGGAAAAAAAAACGTTACTCAGAAATAATGGATTTTAATAAATGTAATTTCGTTTTAAAAACAACAACAACTTGATTTTTCGGTCATTTTTGGCGGTGCCTAGTATATATTGTTTTAAAAAAGAAGTGTCTGTATATTTTGTTTTAAAAAAAGAAAGTTCTGTATATATTGTTTAAAAAAAAGAAAGCTCTGTATATATTGTTTAAAAAAGAAGCTTCTGTATATATTGTTTAAAAAGAATGATGTGTATATATTGTTTAAAAAATGTTCTGTATATATTGTTTAAAATAAAAAGAAAGTTTTGTATATATTGTTTAAAATAAAAAAAAAGTTCTGTATATATTGTTGAAATAAAAAGAAAGGGTTGTACATATCGTTTAAAATAAAAAAAAGAACGTTCTGTATATATTGTTTAAAAAAGGTTTTGTATGCATTGTTTAAAAAAAAAAGACGTTTCCGTATATATTGTTTAAAAAAGAATGTTCTGTATATATTGTTTAAAATAAAAAGAAAGTTATGTATACATTGTTTAAAAAAAAAGAAAGTTCTGTATATAAGCTTCTGTATAGACTGTTTAAAATAAAAAGACAGTTCTATATATTTAACAATAATAATAAGAAGAAGAGGAAGAAGAAGAAGAAGAAGAAGAAGAAGAAGAAGAAGAAGAAGAAGAAGAAAAGGAGAATTTGACTGTCTTTCACATGTTTTATCACAGAATTTTGTCATAAATAATGTATGAAAGTTTTATTTATATATAATTTTAAAAAAAACTTATTTTAAACATATGACAAGGTTGTGATACAGAATTTGGTTTCGTATTTCTTTTCATGCTTTGTGACTTCTGTTCTGCATTTACAGCAATCCTATTCATTTCCGCCATTTTTTTTTTGGGGGGGGGACCCGCTGGTTGGAGATTGCGTTATTAACGAAGATGCATTTTTGTCATGCGTTTTCTTTATTTAGTTAACATTAGTGTTTGTTCAAACATTTCACGTTAGCATCCCCAATACACATTTTCTCACATTCTATTATCCTTACATCAACAATAATCATAAGATTAGGTTTGTCCCAAAATAATTATATATTATAGTAAAAAAAAAAAATAATTATATATATATATATATATATATATATATAATTAGAAGTCAGAAAACGACATTATTTTTGCACCAGCCTAATAATAATCGTCCGGGTTACTCGGCATCCTCCGGTAGTGCTCTATATAGTGGGGCAGGTTATCTCAATATTCCATAAGAATCTTTCACTTAGTCATACAAGCACTAACATTGGCACAAATGACGTTCAGGACATACATTTAAAAAAAAGAAAGAAAGTTAGCCATCAGAAAATTTAAGATGGCTGCAAGTTTTCAAGATGGCTGCAGAAGCAAACCTGACAAATTTCAATCTTTGTGCGTGTATCACCAAGTGAAAGATTGTTTCGGAAACCTGCCCCACTAATATAACAATTTGATGTGACACCGCTCAGCCAATAACACGTGACCTTTCTTTTTCGAGATCAGAAAAGGCTAAAAAGTCTAGATCCTTTTCGCCCACAAGCACCTTTATTGAATACATGTACTGAAAAATAATCGTAAGAGTGTTCGATCATAGATTGAAAGAGATTGGTTTAATCCGCCGTCGTGTCACGCCAATGGTGTTTTATATCTCTTTGTTGAATACTCTGCATGATAAAGCCAGGTGGTTAATGATACGAACTGAAGACTAGTATGTGCCAGGTTCGAATCCAGTTCGTTCCCCACAAAAAAATTTATCAAAGCCACTCTCGACCTTGCATTCTTAACCTCTTTCAAAGAAGATAAATGCAATAAAGTTAAAAATCAATGATAAATGGAGAAATCTTATGAAATAAGTGTCGGCCTCCCTTACATCTACCATACACTCTCTATCAGTGCCCAAATTTAAACGCAAATTCCATGAACAAAGCTTATTTCTTAGAACTGCCAGCCTGTGGAAGTGTGTACCACGAACCTGCTTTCATAGTCGTCTTCAAGTCAAATGTAAATAAGTTCCTGTTGAGCCGCCTTCTTAAATAATCAAATTCGATGCATCACCACTGCTGCCTCACCGACCATCTTACATTTTCATTATTTTATCATTTATTATTTTTCCATTCATATTTCTTGATTTTTTCATTCATTTTTTCGTTCAAAATTTTCATTCGTTTTCCTTCATTTATTTTTTTCATTTTACTTTATTTGTTTTCATTCATCTTCATTCAATTATTCTCATTCATTTGTGCTCTATATATTCATTTTCATTCAATTGATTTCATTTATTTTTTCAATCAATAATTTTCCATTTTTATTTATATTTTCATTTATTTTTCAATTTATTTTATTCATTTATTTTCTTCGTTTTTTTCTTGATTTTTTTCTTACAATTTCATTCATTTTTATTTTTTATGCATCAATTTTTTTAAATTTGTTTTTCATTCACATTTTTTTAGAATTGTTTTATTGTTCATTCATTTAGTTTTTATTTCATTTCTGTGAACGATTATTATCAGTAATTATTCCATTTTTACTTCAATTATCATTAATATTCGCATTCACTTTTTATTTCATGTATACATCATTCTTTGTCCAGAAATAATTAAATAGCCAATATACAGAGTGGAACAATAATAGTGTCACTCTAAAAAAAAAAATACATATTTATTTTTGAACTTTTATTGAAAAATCAATTCAGATAATTTGGTTATGTAGTAAAGCTGACATCTATTCAATCAATCTATCTATCTATATATCTATAAAAGTGAACGTGTCTGTGTGTGTCTGTGTACATTTTCCTACGCAATAAGTCTACAGACTCGAAATTTGATATACAGGGTACTGACACTTGGAAAAATCGATGTGATCGATTTTCGGCCAGAAATTTGGCGATATAGGGGTCAAAGTTCAACGATTTGACATTTGAGAACTCTAACAAACTCCTCCGACAATTTTGGGTCTAAACACTTGAAATTTTAGATATAGGTTCCTTGAACATGGATCTAACTTAATAACTTAATTTGAGCCCAAAACAATAAATATTAAGGGGTTATAATAGGGGTCAAAGTTAAAAAATTGAGGGTTTTTTGTTTTGTTTTTTTTGCTCACCATAAACCTCCAAACACCCGGGCAACGCCGAGCACCCATGCTAGTATATCTATAAAAAATGAGCGTGTATGTGTGTCTGTCTGTCTGTGTATATTTCCCTACGCAATAACTCTGTCAATTTTTTGTCTACAGACTCGAAATTTGATATACAGGGTACTGAAATTTGGGAAACTCTATGTGCATCAGTTTTCGGCCAGAAATTTGGATGTTAAGAGGTCAAGGTTCAACGATTTGACCTTTAAGAACTCTACCAAACTCCTCCGACCATTTGGGTCTAAACACTTCAAATTTTAGATATAGATTCATTGGACATGGATCTAACTTAATAACTTGATTGTATGCCCAAACAATAAATGTTAAGGGGTCATAATAGGGGTCAAAGTTAAAAATTAAAACGCCGGGCAACAATGCTAGTATAGTATATATTTATACGGTATAATCGAGTTGACCCACCGGTTCTCGTCAGATCACCAAAGTTAAGCAACGTTGAGCCTGGTTAGTACCATATGGGTAACCATTTAGGAATTCTAGGCGCTATATCTGCTCTCTTCTTATCTCGGCATTTTTTTCCAGTCGTCCTGTACATACACTTCACTTGCCACTGGTATTTAACATCTCGACTCAGGAGAGGTGTGGTTGGAGATTGCACACCTCCTGTCATAAAAATTGCACGCGCAGCCACCTCTTCGTGGGTATCCATAGTCTGTTAAAAGACTGAAGGAGTCCTATATATATATTCAATAGAGCCACCGTCAGTTTTAATCACCGCCTCAATAGAGTCTGAAACAAGGAGCATGCCATTTCTACAAGCGGGAGATCGGCGAATACTCGGCCGATCGCAGCGATCAGGCTAGCTTTGATGTTGTGTGAGGTCATGTTGGTGATGTGAGGAAGTTCAGCGAGTTCGGATCGATGGAGGAGAGGAGTAGTTAGAGAAGGGTACAAAGTCGTAGCACTCCTTCTGAAGGCAAGTCCTGTTGCCACTGCCAGGTACTGTCAGCAGCCGCCTGATTGCACCAGGGGATCACCACACACTTCAGCACATCGAGGTACACTTTTTTGTGTTAGCTTCCCTGCCGACTTTGAAGATGTGAG
Source organism: Euprymna scolopes (assembly GCF_053919585.1). Classification (NCBI taxonomy): domain Eukaryota; kingdom Metazoa; phylum Mollusca; class Cephalopoda; order Sepiida; family Sepiolidae; genus Euprymna; species Euprymna scolopes. The sequence continues at coordinate 129,705,962 of NC_136488.1, forward strand.
GTGGAATAATGTGACTCTCACATTAAACCACACCAAAGACCATAACTGTGGTCGAACCTTTGTACCTCCCTGTTATTCGTGTCAATCCAGCGATGTATTTTGAGGGCGCTGACAATGGTCCTGTTGTCATAACTTGTATCGCTAGAGAGCATGAGTTGTACAGCGGCGCATCTCCGATCTCGCTCGTTGAACATTGTGTCAATTTTAGACATGATAGATGGCTAATATTGCTTTTGGGATTTGTATTCGCACATGTATAGAGTATTCTTGTCATATTTGGGCTGGTGCATCTGCTACTAATCTCTCGCTCCTGGACAGAGTTCAAACGAGAGTCGCAAACCTGATAGGTCCTGAACTGTCATCTAAGCTCCAGCCACTGTCCCATCGACGAAATGTTGCATCCCTCTGCCTGCTCTACAAGTATTTTAATGGTGAATGCTCCGTCGAACTACGAGCCCTTGTACCCCCTCGGCGTAAATACCTCCGACAAACCCGACAAGCAGCAAAATTCCACCCCTACACGGTAGAGATCCCTCGATGTAAGAAGGCCTTCTACCCAAATAGTTTCTTCCCAGAACTGCTAGACTTTAAAATTCCCTTCCGGAGTCCTGCTTTCCTAACTATACTGACATGCAGAAGTTCAAGTGTAATGTGAACAGACATATTGCTGCTCAACTCCTTACACAGTATCCCTGTAACTTATGTCCCGGATAGAAGCCTCCTACATCAAAGTGGCACTGTCCCTTGTTTGGGATGAAAATGGAATTTAAAAAAAAACATATCGTCTTTTCTAGAGCGACAATTTTATGTTTCGCTCCGTACGTGTACTGCTGTAAGGTTGTATTTCTTATGGATTAAGTCCTAAATACAATAAATAGAGTAGCCGCGTTTACACACATTGTTGCTCGCGTTAGGAAGGCAAAGGGACTCTGTACGGTTGGATTTAGAAGTGGTATGGATGCATCCTAATCTATATATCTATAAGAGTGAGAATATGTGTGTGGAAACACAGCTCAACCTATATACTCAACGATTCTTTTTTTATCTACAGACTTTGAATATTGATATATAAGGCAATTAAATGTGTGTAAAACTTTTAATTCGATTTCAATTCCGAATAAATGATTTGCTCTGGGTCAAAATTGATAAAATTCTGCATGGAGGTCGTCGGATTTTTGTTTGTTTGTCAAAGTTTTCACGACCGTTCATGTACGAATCGTTCACATTATATTAAGAATAAGCAGGTTTGAGGGTACATGTCAAACTTGCCTAATAGCTATCGTACTTGACTCACTGTCTTTAGATTTCGATCTCAGCTCGGGTATTCTTTTTGTTTTTTTGTTTTTTTAATTTAGAACAAGGGAACTGTTTAGAAAAAAAACACAGTACAGAGTGAGTCACAAGAAACGGATGTTTTTATAACGCTCCTTGCTTTCCTTGAGTAGAGATTTTGTTAAAATAGTCGCAGTTTTTTTTTTTTCTTAAAACACCAGTTTCTCGTGACCCACGTGAATTAAAATATAATATTTATGCGTACTTTACGACTGGGAAACGCCAAGCGGCCTGCTAGTATTTATTAAAACAATTATATGTGAACAAAAGCGAAAATTTTAACTTATGCTGGCTGGTGGAAGGGAAAGAAAAACACTTGTTATATTTACTAGTGCTGAGTCCTTCATTTAAGTTTGGAGTTATCAGTAGTAGTGATTGCTATTAGTATTTAATAAGTCAATCCAAAATGCTCAATATCTTTAATAGAGTATGTACGTTTACATGTAACGTTTCCCGGGGGAACACGAATATATTTTACTAGCATCTCAGCCCGGTGTTGCCCGGGTGTTTTGAGGTGTATGTTGAGCAAAAAAAAAAGAGGTCAATTTTTTTTAAATTTGACCCTATTATGACCCCTTAACATTTACTTTTTTGGGCTCAAATCAAGTTACGAAGTTAGATCCATGTCCAAGGAACCTATATCTAAATTTCAAGTGTTTAGACCCAAAATTGGCGGAGGACTTTGGTAGTGTTCGCAAAAGTCACATCGGTGAACTTTGACCCTTTAACAGACAAATTTTTGTCCGAAAACGGATTACAAAGATTTTCCCAAATCTCAGTACCTTGTATATCAAATTTCGAGTCTGTAGACTGAAAATTGACAGAGTTATTGCGTAGAGAAATGTACACACACAGACACACAGACAGACACACAGACACGTCCACTTTTATAGATATATAGATAGATTAAAATATTTGATGAAATATAATCTACTTGATTTTGTTTTGGTATAATAGTATTAATGCAATAACATAACTAGAAAGTTGTATATAGTAATAGAAATGTGCTCCAGTCCCTATATAGAGCTGGTAAGTTTAAATGCAGCGTGGATAGGGAGAAGTAACTTCTTTGTCTTTTGTTATAATTAGAGTGGAACGTAGTCAACGCAAAATTGCTCAATAATCTAGGTAGATAATGTGTAATTATTAATCTTTAATCGGTTTATATACGTTGGTAGAATGATAACGCCATCATCTGTGAATGCTACGGTTTCGATTCTAGCTGATGGCATCTAAATACTTGTTTTTTCACTTTTGAAATCACGACTCTATATTAATTAGGGCTAGAACAACAGCATATTATTTTCATTGTTTTGGCTCTCCGTTAATATCTTATATGATTGTGTATAGAGTGATGCGGTTCTCCGTTGATTAATTGTGTCTAACTGTGTCGGATATATACTCGAGAGTCAACACAATGAAAAGAATATGCTGTTGTCATAGCCCTAGTAATTACAGGCCGTACAGCCTGGAAAGTACAATATCACCGTTTTATTATGCTATTTTATACGACACAATTTACTCGGCATCATCGGAAGTCATAATGATAATGCAGTATCATATCAGGTAAGTGGTTAATATTCAGCAAAAAGTGCGCAATGTCTTAGATAGAGCAGGTGTCTGTAGAGACAACATTGTGCGGAAAGAAGCAATTATTTGCTTTTGTTTTTGTTATGAAAATTCTGAAAAGAAGCACTCCAATCCTCCAACCGACGACGATGACAGGTACGTATATAGAGCAGTGGTTTCCAACCTTTTTTTTTAATGAAGGTACAGTATTGTTTTTTTGTTTTTTGTTTTTTGATTTTTTTGCTTTTTGTTTTTTTCGTGGCACGTCTAGCAAAAAATATATTCTACACATGAAAACATCTTGCAATAAAATGATAAAAAAAAAGAGGATTATACAATGTTTTGTTTCAGAACAGTTTCCGATGGTTAGTTATTCTATACACGTCAAAGAGATGACGATTTCTCAGTAAGCTGTTCTGTACAGGTTCCGTACTTTATAATTTTGTAGCCGGGGAGCAATAGATTCTTCTCGTGTTGACACGAAGAAAACATATGCAAGGTTGCTAAAAAAAAAAAAGGTTTAACATTTACGGAGCAATTCTGCTTTCTGATTGGTTGGTAGAAGAACGTGAATTAATTTGATTCGTCAGTTCCTTGTAGAAAACGTTTATAAATGGAATCTCCCAACTGTGAGGGATCATTAGGTGTGTCAGAAACTGCGTGAAAAATATTGAATAATTCGACCCTCTGTTTTTCCAAGCTTATAACTACTCAAAAAATGTAATTCAAACCCTAATTTTTTTTTTCAATTAAGGAGCAAGGATCAAGGTTTCATAAAAAAAACTACGTGATTAAAAAAAAGGTTTTAAACTTCGGACTTTATCGGTAAATTTCTAAAAAAAAAAACACTTCTTTTTTGTTTTAAATTTGAATATATTATTTATTGATCTTTTACCTTCAATTTGTGATATATAAAACTTTGGTGAGTAAATTAATTATTTATTTTTTAATAGACATTTCAAAATGGGGGAGGCGTGAATGTCTAAAATATTATATTCGGTTTATTGGAAAGAGCATAAAATTTCACATTGACCCTAAACATATCATAAAAATAGAATTAATAGAAAAATTTTGATTGATTTTTAAAGTTTAAAAATTGAAAAATACTGAACTCGTAAAATTCAATTAATTTCATTACTGTTTTTTAAAGAATAAAAAAATAATATTTCTATTACTTTTTATACAACTTTAGGGGTGTCAAAAATTCCCATAAAATTCTGATACACCTAAGGGATCATATCCTCATTATTATGAGGATATGATCCCTTAGGTGTATCAAAATTTTATGGGAATTTTTGAATGAGGATATGATCCCTTAGGTGTATCAGAATTTTATGGGAATTTTTGACACCCCTAAAGTTGTATAAAAAAAATATTGCAACACTTATATTCAATATCGGTTATAAGATAATAATCGTGAATGTCAGTGGGACAGTTGTGGCTGGTGTTTTTTTTAACTACTGATGCAATATGTGTGACGAATGTTAGATACACTCTTTACGTTTCAATATTTTTAAGTTTTTCACAGAGGTTGCTGATTGTTGAGCGACGACGTCAGCCTACATTCTGATCGAAGATTGTGGTCAGGGAAAATGAATTAAAATCGGAAACAATGGGGTGTCCTGCATTTTAACTTGGATTGGAATTGCGTAAAACGCAAATCAAAAGAACAATTGAATTCCGATTTATGAAATTCAAATAAAAGAATACTGATAAGGAAGGCAGAGAGAGAGAGAGAGAGAGAGAGAGAGAGAGAGAGAGAGAGAGAGGGGGGGAGAGTCGACAACGACTTAGCAGTGAAGACATTTCTGCTGAACCTCCTGCACCGAAAGTCACAGCTCAATGTCGGCCGCTCATTATTTTGCTGCTGTTTGTCGAGTTGTAAACAAATTCAAGTTGTATATGTTATTAGTTCGTCTAGTGTTATATTGAAATAAGAGCGTGTATATACTTTCGCACGCATTTGACAAACGTGCGATAAGAAATTATATAGACGTTACAAAATCATCAGCAAATTGCTATCCAACAATTTAAGAAATCGAATTTCTTTATTAAACAAAATGAAATTAAATGGATTCTAGGTATAATCTAATCACGGCGTATTACCAGTAATCATTCAAGAGTAGACTAATATGCCGCGGCTCAAAAGTTGGGACCAAGTCCAGAAACTAGTCCAGACACTCTTCTAGCAGAACGAGAAGAAGAATAAGTTACTCAAACACATCTCTATCATAAAAAAATAAAGATACAATGCCACATATTGTTAAGTTAGTGCCCGGTGATCAGCCACCTACCTCGTTCTCGGCCAAAAGAAAAAAAAAAAAAAAAAGATACGAGGACGTTTTAAAAGTAATATACCCTATTTTTATTCCGCCTGAGTGGTTAATGTGGGATTGCAAATTGCATTGTTATGATGACTGAACTTATGCATTCATGATCTGAATGTTTCATCTCTCTCTTGCAGATATTCAGGCTGTAAGAAAGCAACCCCTATCATTGACATGCGTCAGAAGCAGAGACGTGTCATTGAATGTCTGACGTGTCGAAAATGCATTGGAAATGGTGATGACGATGTAGAAAAAGTAAATCCTGGAGCATAAAAGCTTGTTTTAATGGTATTACTGGCGTGTTTACAGCTCCTCAACAGAAAATGAGAAGAAAAAAAAATAACAAAACGAAAGCGACGCTCACTAGTGGAGCCATAAAGGGAAAACAATGACACACAAAAAATATTGTCCACTTTCCTGATTTCTTTTCTATCATGACTACAAGCAGGTTTTCTGGTTCTTTTCACTGACAGCTAAAAAATAATCAATTTAAAATGTATATGCATTGGATACGCAAAGAAAAAAAAAATCTTGGGTTATAACTAGAGCTATGCAAGAGAATATTCTTTTCATTAAAATGAATACGTATTATCTACGTTTTATATACGTTTTATGTGCGTTTTATATACGTTTGAAAGCCATGTGATGTGGATAAACAATATTTATTGGTTAAAAGGAATACATTTCGAAGTAATACTACATCCTCATCATTTTGTACATTTTCCTTTTTTTTTTTTTCTTTCTTGCCATGGTGTTGAGTTTGATAAGAAAGTTATTAAAAGAAAGTTCGCACTGTTTCCAACCTTCTTTTAGTCGCGTGCAAGCGACTCTATAAGTCACTCCGTCGGTCGGTCAGTCGGCCGGTCGGTCGGTCTGTCGGTCTGTCCCTAACACTTTTATGCTTGGCCTTTTCGGTTAAGATCAAAGGTATGTTGTTAATACATGGTGTTCTTGGCTTTGTATGCTTATCTTGGCCTTTTGGCAGAGACCAAAGTGTAGTATCTATCCGGCAGATACTGCTAGCAAAGACCATATGTGGGAGTAATCCCACATATAAGACCTTGGTCAATGTAGGGGCAACCCTTCATACCAATTGTCACTATCCAGCTCCCCTACTCCCCGGGAAGTTGGTCCCCATTTCCCCTTCACTCCTCACATTAAAAATCAGCCTTGTGCCTAATTTGCTCGGTGGGGAAGTAAATAAATACAGTTTTCTTGGCCTGTTGGCCAAGATCAAAGTGTAGAATCTGTTCCGGCAGAAACTGCAAGCAAAGACCATATGTGGGGGAAACCCCACATATAAGACCTTGGTCAATGTAAGGGCAACCCTTCATACCAATTGTCACTATCCAGCTCCCTTACTCTCCGGGAGTTGGTCCCCATTTCCCCTTCATTCCTCAAATTAAAAATCAGTCTTGTGCCTAATTTGTTATGTATGGGAGCAAATAAATACCCTTTTCTTGGCCTTTTGACTATGATCAAAGTGTAGTATCTGTTTTTACTACATGCTGCACTCCTGATATAAAATGGGGGACCACTTTTCTGTATTAATTCAATGTAAAATGATCACCCACTTTACAACCAGTCAGTCTCAAAGCCATTCAAGTCATTCTCTTGATCATTCAGGTTGTTTTTGAAGGATTACAATTATTTTTTAAGCATTCAAGTCATTCTTAAGGTCATTCAATTCATCCTTAAGTTCATTAAAGTCATTCTAATCATTTACTTTGTATTTATTTAGGTCATTTCAGCCCATTTTCCGGTCATTTTAGTTTATCTTTAAGAATGTCATGTCAATCCTACATTTACGCATTCATTTATTACACGAGAGCACACGACTAATGGCTATCAGCCTTGCTTTTTTACATGACGGTGCAGTATTGAGTTTGTTTGTTTTTTTTAATTTTTCGTGGCACGTCTATCACAAAAAATATTTTCTACACATAAATACATCTCGCAATAAAATGATAAAAACAAAGAAGAATATACACAGAAGACTTTGTATTCCTATAAATCAACGTATCTTATTCTAGCCATGTTTACTTTCAGAACAGTTTCCGGTGGTTAGTTGTTCTGTACAAGTCCCAGAGATGACGATCTCTCAGTAAGCTGTTCTATACACGCTCCAGACTTTATACTAGCAAAAGCGGTGTTGTTTTTAAATGTCGGAATGTCGTGGGCTGCAATACGTCATCTACTTCAAAATATATTCATTTTAAACAATATCGAAATATATTCATTTTAAACAATATCGTGAATAGATTATAAAAAAGAATTCGGTGATTACAGCTATGAAGCAATTCATTTTAAAAATATCGAAATATATTCATTTTAAACAATAAATATCGTTTATCCACATATAATTGCGTCATGATTTGGCTTTCAAACGCATATGATACATATGTATTCATCTTAAACTTTTATCGATGCTTCTAACACGGAATCTACAATCTTGATATTATTTTCATTATTTTGACTCTCGGGTATATATCAGTTAATATAATATGTTGTTAGATATGGTTCTCGATTAATTAACTGTGTCTAACTGTGTCGGATATATACTCGAGAGTCAAAAACAATGATAAGAATATTCTCTTGTCATAGCCTTAGTTATAACTAGTGATGGGACGATTCCAATATTTTCCCGATTCAGATTCAATTACCGATTCCTTGCTAAATTCTCGATTCCTTGCTAAATTCTCGATTCCTTGCTAAATTCCCGATTCCGATTTGGATTATTTATAAATATTTAATTATTTAACTATAAAATTGTTATTTTTCCCCGATTTTCGTAAAAAATACATGTTACATAAGCAGATATTTCCTTATACACCTGTGGAGAATGATCTATCGATCATTTTTTACTTGTATTTTATAATCAACGAATATTAACTAAATTATCAATATTACCAGCAACGGAAAATTTTACTTGAAACAAAATAAGATTAAAAAAAAAAAAAAAAAAAAAGACAAGTCAAAGAATCGTTTCGGCATCGGAAAATAGTCACCAATATTTCCGATTTCGATATCGATTCCGATACCCCCAAATATTTCGATTTTTACGCTCCTCATTCCGATTCCGATCAATCGTCCCAACCCTAGTTATAACCTAATCAGCTAAATTGTCTGTAAAATGTCTATGATTTTTGTCTAAACGAAAGCAAAAAAAAAAAAAAAAAAAAAATCGGTGCTTACAGCTACTACATACAGAGTCTATTGTTAAAACAAGGATAATTCAAAATTGATCCTGTCGTAACAAGAGAAACAACTATTGTTTTCGAGTTTCAGAATAGTCTCTCATGAGTCAGTTTTTTATCTCTTTCTCTTTTTTATTAACAATTTTCCAAAGAAAAAAAGATTTCACTTGGTTTAATGACTCCTGGTGAAATATTAGCTTCTTCTCTTTGCCTACAAATTCAAAATGAAGAAGACAAAAAAAAAAAAAAAATGAAAAAAAGAAAAAAGAAAGAAAAAAAGAAAAAAAGAATTATAACGGCTTCTCTTGGTATCAGTCTAGATACTTCCCTCATCTCATCTTTTTCAGACGCCAGCCGTGATCCGCTAGTTACCTTCTTCGTTCGTCGCTCCAGCTCCACGCTCCAGTCAGGTTCACTTACGACAAAGTTTCACTTTCTCTTTTCGACACACCATACCACGTCAGCCTCATTGTTCTTAATTCAGTCTCTGTAATGGTTCGCTGAATTCATAACTCTCTACCCTCTATTTGAAATCGGAATGACATCAATACCAACCCCACATATAAGACCTTGGTCAATGTAAGGACAACCTTTCATACCAATTGCCACTATCCAGCTCCCCTACTCCCCGGGGAGTTGGTCCGCATTTTCCCTTCACTCCTCACATTAAAAATCGGCCTTGTGCCTTATTTGCTCCTTGATGGAGCAAATAAATACCAACCCCACATATAAGACCTTGGTCAATGTAGGGGCAACCCTTCATACCAATTGTCACTATGCAGCTCCCCTACTCCCCTGGGAGTTGGTCCGCATTTTCCCTTCACTCCTCCACTTAAAATCGGCCTTATTTGGTCGGGGGGTGGGGCAAATAAATACCAACCCCACATATAAGACCTTGGTCAATGTAGGGGCAACCCTTCATACCAATTGTCACTATGCAGCTCCCCTACTCCCCGGAGAGTTGGTCCGCATTTTCCCTTCACTCCTCCACTTTAAAATCGGCATTATTTGGTCGGTGGGGGGGGAATAAATACCAACCCCACATATAAGACCTTGGTCAATGTAGGGGCAACCCTTCATAGCAATTGTCACTATGCAGCTCCCCTACTCCCCGGGGAGTTGGTCCGCATTTTCCCTTCACTCCTCACATTAAAAATTGGCCTTGTGCCTAATTTGCTCGATGGGGGAGCAAATAAATACCAACCCCACATATAAGACCTTGGTCAATGTAGGGACAACCCTTCATACCAATTATCACTATGCAACTCCCCTACTCACCGGGAAGTTGGTCCGCATTTTCCCTTCACTCCTCCCATTCCACTCGGCCTTATTTGGTCGGTGTGGGGGGCAAATAAATACCAACCCCACATATAAGACCTTGGTCAATGTAGGGCAACCCTTCATACCAATTGTCACTATGCAGCTTCCCTACTCCCCGGGGAGTTGGTCCGCATTTTCCCTTCACTCCTCCCATTAAAATCGGCCTTATTTGGTCGGGGGAGCAAATAAATACCAACCCCACATATAGGACCTTGGTCAATATAGGGGCAACCCTTCATACCAATTGTCAATATGCAGCTACCCTACTCCCCGGGGAGTTGGTCCGCATTTTCCCTTCACTCCTCCACTTTAAATCGGCCTTATTTGGTCGGTGGGGGGGGAAATAAATACCAACCCCACATATAAGACCTCGGTCAATGTAGGGGCAACCCTTCATACCAATTGTCACTATGCAGCTACCCTACTCCCCGGGGAGTTGGTCCGCATTTTCCCTTCACTCCTCCACTTAAAATCGGCCTTATTTGGTCGATGGGGGAGCAAATAAATACTAACCCCACATATAAGACCTTGGTCAATGTAGGGGCAATCCTTCATACCAATTTTAACTATGCAGCTTCCCTACTCCCCGGGGAGTTGGTCCGCATTTTCCCTTCACTCCTCCACTTTAAATCGGCCTTATTTGGTCGGTGGGGGAGCAAATAAATACAAACCCCACATATAAGACCTGAGTGAATGTAGGGGCAACCCTTCATACCAATTGTCACTATGAAGCTCCCCTACTCCCCGGGGAGTTGGTCCGCATTTTCCCTTCACTCCTCCACTTAAAATCGGCCTTATTTGGTCGGTGGGGGAGCAAATAAATACCAACCCCACGTATAAGACCTTGGTCAATGTAGGGGCAACCCTTCATACCAATTTTCACTATGACGCTCCCCTACTCCCCGGGAGTTGGTCCGCATTTTTCCTTCACTCCTCCACTTAAAATTCCCCTTATTTGGTCGGTGGGGGAGCAAATAAATACCAACCCCACATATAAGACCTTGGTCAATGTAGGGGCAACCCTTCATACCAATTGTCTATATGCAGCTCCCCTACTCCCCGGGGAGTTGGTCCGCATTTTCCCTTCACTCCTCCACTTAAAATCGGCCTTATTTAGTCGGTTGGGGGAGCAAATATATACCAAACTCCACATATAAGACCTTGGTGAATGTAGGGGCAACCCTTCATACCAGTTGTCACTATGAACCTCCCCTACTCCCCGGGGAGTTGGTCCGCATTTTCCCTTCACTCCTCCCATTAAAATCGGCCTTATTTGGTCAGTGGGGGGCAAATAAATACCAACCCCACATAGAAGACCTTGGTCAATGTAGGGGCAACCCTTCATACCAATTGTCACTATGCAGCTTCCTTACTCCCCAGGGAGTTGGTCCGCTTTTTCCCTTCACTCCTCCATTAGAATCGGCCTTATTTTGTCGGTGTGGGGGGCAAATAAATACCAACCCCACATACAGGACCTTGGTCAATGTAGGGGCAACCCTTCATACCAATTGTCACTATGCAGCTCCCCTACTCTCCGGGGAGTTGGTCCGCATTTTACCTTCACTCCTCCACTTAAAATCGGCCTTATTTGGTCGGTGGGGGAGCAAATAAATACCAACCCCACATATAAGACCTTGGTCAATGTAGGGGCAACCCTTCATACCAATTGTCACTATGCAGCTACCCTACTCCCGGGGAGTTGTTCCGCATTTTCCCTTCACTCCTCCACTTTAAATCGGCCTTATTTGGTCGGTGAGGGAGCAAATAAATAGCAACCCCACATATAAGACCTTGGTCAATGCAGGGGCAACCCTTCATACCAATTGTCACTATGAAGCTCCCCTGCTCCCCGGGGAGTTGTCCCGCATTTTCCCTTCACTCCTCCACTTTAAATCGGGCTTATTTGGTCGGTGGGGAAGCAAATAAATACCAACCCCACATATAAGACCTTGGTCAATGTAGGGACAACCCTTCATACCAATTGTCACTATGCAGCTTCCCTACTCCCCGGGGAGTTGGTCCGCATTTTCCCTTCACTCCTCCACTTAAAATCGGCCTTATTTGGTCGGTGGGGGAGCAAATAAATACCAACCCCACATATAAGACCTTGGTCAATGTAGGGGCAACCCTTCATACCAATTTTAACTATGCAGCTTTCCTACTCCCCGGGGAGTTGGTCCGCATTTTCCCTTCACTCCTCCACTTTAAATCGGCCTTATTTGGTCGGTGGGGGAGCAAATAAATACCAACCCCACATATAAGACCTGAGTGAATGTAGGGGCAACCCTTCATACCAGTTGTCACTATGAAGCTCCCCTACTCCCCGGGGAGTTGTTCCACATTTTCCCTTCACTCCTCCACTTATAATCGGCCTAATTTGGTCGGTGGGGGAGCAAATAAATACCAACCCCACGTATAAGACCTTGGTCCATGTAGGGACAACCCTTCATACCAATTGTCACTACGCAGCTTCCCTACTCCCCGGGGAGTTGGTCCGCATTTTCCCTTCACTCCTCCACTTAAAATCGGCCTTATTTGGTCGGTGGGGGAGCAAATAAATACCGACCCCACATATAAGACCTCGGTCAATGTAGGGGCAACCCTTCATACCAATTGTGACTATGCCGCTCCCCTACTCCCCGGGGAGTTGGTCCGCATTTTCCATTCACTCCTCCCATTAAAATCGGCCTTATTTGGTCAGTGGATGGCAAATAAATACCAACCCCACATAGAAGACCTTGGTCAATGTAGGGGCAACCCTTCATACCAATTGTCACTATGCAGCTACCCTACTCCCCGGGGAGTTCGTCCGCATTTTCCCTTCACTCCTCCCATTAAAATCGGCCTGTTTGGTCGGTGGGGGGGCAAATAAATACCAAACCCCACATATTAGACCTTGGTCAATATAGGGGCAACCCTTCATACCAATTGTCACTATGAAGCTCCCCTACTCCCCGGGAGTTTGTCCGCATTTTCCCTTCACTCCTCCACTTAAAATCGGCCTTCTTTGGTCAGTGGGGGGCAAATAAATACCAACCCCACATATAAGACCTTGGTCAATGTAGGGGCTACCCTTCATACCAATTGTCACTATGCAGCTTCCTTACTCCCCGGGGAGTTGGTCCGCTTTTTCCCTTCACTCCTCCACTTAAAATCGGCCTTATTTGGTCGATGGGGGAGCAAATAAATACCAACCCCACATATAAGACCTTGGTCAAGATAGGGGCAACCCTTCATACCAATTGTCACTATGCATCTCCCCTACTCTCTGGGAAGTTGGTCCGCATTTTCCCTTCACTCCTCCCATTAAAATCGGCCTTATTTGGTCAGTGGGGGGCAAATAAATACCAACCCCACATATAAGACCTTGGTCAATTTAGGGGCAACCCTTCATACCAATTGTCACTATGCAGCTTTCCTACTCCCCGGGGAGTTGGTCCGCATTTTCCCTTCACTCCTCCATTAAAATCGGGCTTATTTGGTCGGTGGGGAAGCAAATAAATACCAACCCCACATATAAGACCTTGGTCAATGTAGGGACAACCCTTCATACCAATTGTCAGTATGCAGCTTCCCTATTCCCCGGGGAGTCGGTCCGCATTTTCCCTTCACTCCTCCAATTAAAATCGGCCTTATTTGGTCGGTGGGGGAGCTAATAACTACCAACCCCACATATAAGACCTTGGTCAATGTAGGGGAAACCCTTCATACCAATTGTCACTATGCAGCTTCCTTACTCCCCGGGGAGTTGGTCCGCTTTTTCCCTTCACTCCTCCATTAAAATCGGCCTTATTTGGTCGGTGGGGGAGCAAATAAATACCAACCCCACATATAAGACCTTGGTCAATGTAGGGACAACCCTTCATACCAATTGTCACTATGCAGCTTCCCTACTCCCCGGGGAGTTGGTCCGCATTTTCGCTTCACTCCTCCACTTATAATCGGCCTTGTTTGGTCGAGGGGGGAGCAAATAAATACCAACCCCACATATAAGACCTTGGTCAATGTAGGGGCAACCCTTCATACCAATTGTCTCTATGCAGCTCCCCTACTCCCCGGGGAGTTGGTTCGCATTTTCCCTTCACTCCTCCACTTTAAATCGGCCTTATTTGGTCGGTGATGGAGCAAATAAATACCAACCCCACATATAAGACCTTGGTCAATGTAGGGGCAACCCTTCATACCAATTGTAACTATGCAGCTCCCCTACTCCCCGGGGAGTTATTCCGCATTTTCCCTACACTCCTCCTTTTAAAATCGGCCTAATTTGGTCGGTGGGGGGAGCAAATAAATACCAACCCCACATATAAGACCTTGGTCAATGTAGGGGCAACCCTTCATACCAATTGTCACTATGCAGCTCCCCTACTCCCCGGGGAGTTTGTCCGCATGTTCCCTTCACTCCTCCACTTAAAATCGGTCTTTTTTGGTATGTATCGGAGCAAATAAATACCAACCCCACATATAAGACGTTGGTCAATGTAGGGGCAACCCTTCATACCAATTGTCACTATGCAGCTCCCTTACTCTCCGGGGAGTTGGTCCGCATTTTCCCTTCACTCCTGCACTTAAAATCGGTCTTATTGTGTCGGTGGGGGAGCAAATAAATACCAACCCCACATATAAGACCTTGGTTAATGTAGGGGCGACCCTTCATACCAATTGTCACTATTCAACTAACCTACTCCCCTGGGAGTTTGTCCGCATGTTCCCTTCACTCCTCCCATTAAAATCGGCCTTATTTGGTCGTTGGGGGAGCAAATAAATACCAACCCCACATATAAGACCTTGGTCAATGTAGGGGCGACCCTTCATACCAATTGTCACTATGCAGCTACCTTACTCCCCGGGGAGTTGGTCCGCTTTTTCCCTTCACTCCTCCACTTTAAATCGGCTTTTTTTTGCTGGTGTGGGGGGCAAATAAATACCAACCCCACATATAAGACCTTGGTCAATGTAGGGGCAACCCTTCATACCAATTGTCACTATGCAGCTCCCCTACTCCCCGGGGAGTTGGTCCGCTTTTTCCCTTCACTCCTCCACTTAAAATCGGCCTTATTTGGTCGGTGGGGGAGCAAATAAATACCAACCCCACATATAAGACTTTGGTCAATGTGGGGCAACCCTTCATACCAATTGTCACTATGCAGCTCCCCTACTCCCCGGGGAGTTGTCCGCATGTTCCCTTCACTCCTCCACTTAAAATCGGCCTTATTTGGTATGTAGGGGAGCAAATAAATACCAACCCCACATATAAGACCTTGGTCAATGTAGGGGCAACCCTCCATACCAATTGTCACTATGCAGCTCCCTTACTCCCCAGGGAGTTGGTCCGCATTTTCCCTCCACTCCTCCACTGAAAATTGTCCTTATTTGGTCGGTTGGGGAGCAAATAAATACCAACCCCACATATAAGACCTTGGTCAATGTAGGGGCAACCCTTCATACCAATTGTCACTATGAAGCTCCCCTACTCCCCGGGGAGTTGGTCCGAATTTTCGCTTCACTCCTCCACTTATAATCGGCCTTGTTTGGTCGGTGGGGGAGCAAATAAATACCAACCCCACATATAAGACCTTGGTCAATGTAGGGGCAACCCTTCATACCAATTGTCTCTATGCAGCTCCCCTACTCCCCGGGGAGTTGATTCGCATTTTCCCTTCACTCCTCCACTTTAAATCGGCCTTATTTGGTCGGTGATGGAGCAAATAAATACCAACCCCACATATAAGACCTTGGTCAATGTAGGGGCAACCCTTCATACCAATTGTCACTATTCAGCTCCCCTACTCCCTGGGGAGTTGGTCCGCATTTTCCCTTCACTCCTCCACTTTAAATCGACCTTGTTTGGTCGGTGAGGGGGCAAATAAATACCAACCTCACATATAAGACCTTGGTAAATGTAGGGGCAACCCTTCATACCAATTGTCACTATGCAGCTACCCTACTCCCCGGGGAGTTCGTCCGCATTTTTCCTTTACTCCTCCACTTAAGATCGGTCTTATTTGGTCAGTGGGGGGGCAAATAAATACCAACCCCACATATAAGACCTTGGTCAATGTAGGGGCAACCCTTCATACCAATTGTCACTATGCAGCTACCCTACTCCCCGGGGCGTTGGTTCGCATTTTCCCTTCACTCCTCCCATTAAAATCGGCCTGGTTGGTCGGTGGGGGGGCAAATAAATACCAAACCCCACATATTAGACCTTGGTCAATGTATGGGCAACCCTTCATACCAATTGTCACTATGAAGCTCCCCTACCCCCCGGGAGTTTGTCCGCATTTTCCCTTCACTCCTCCACTTAAAATCGGCCTTATTTGGTCAGTGGGGGGCAAATAAATACCAACCCCACATATAAGACCTTGGTCAATGTAGGGGCAACCCTTCATACCAATTGTCACTACGCAGCTTCCCTACTCCCCGGGGAGTTGGTCCGCACTTTCCCTTCACTCCTCCACTTAAAATCGGCCTTATTTGGTCGGTGGGGGAGCAAATACATACCAACCCCACATAAAAGACCTTGGTCAATGTGGGGCAACCCTTCATACCAATTGTCACTATGCAGCTCCCCTACTCCCCGGGGAGTTTGTCCGCATGTTCCCTTCACTCCTCCACTTAAAATCGGTCTTTTTTGGTATGTATCGGAGCAAATAAATACCAACCCCACATATAAGACCTTGGTCAATGTAGGGGCAACCCTTCATACCAATTGTCACTATGCAGCTACCCTACTCCCCGGGGAGTTGGTCCGCATTTTCCCTTCACTCCTCCACTTTAAATCGGCCTTATTTGGTCGGTGATGGAGCAAATAAATACCAACCCCACATATAAGACCTTGGTCAATGTAGGGGCAACCCTTCATACCAATTGTCACTATTCAGCTCCCCTACTCCCTGGGGAGTTGGTCCGCTTTTGTCCTTCACTCCTCCACTTAAAATCGACCTTATTTGGTCGGTGGGGGAGCAAATAAATACCAACCCCACATATAAGACCTTGGTCAATGTAGGGGCAACCCTTCATACCAATTGTCACTATGCAGCTCCCCTACTCCCCGGGGAGTTGGTCCGCATTTTCTCTTCACTCCTCCACTTTAAATGGGCTTTCTTTGGTCGGTGATGGAACAAGTATATACAAACCCCACATATAAGACCTTGGTCAATGTAGGGGCAACCCTTCATACCAATTGTCACTATGCAGCTTCCCTACTCCCCGGGGAGTTGGTTCGCATTTTCCCTTCACTCCTCCACTTAAAATCGGCCTTATTTGGTCGGTGGGGGAGCAAATAAATACCAACCCCACATATAAGACCTTGGTCAATGTAGGGGCAACCCTTCATACCAATTTTCACTATGCAGCTCCCCTACTCCCTGGAGAGTTTGTCCCCATTTTCTCTTCACTCCTCCCATTAAAATCGGCCTTATTTGGTCGGTAGGGGAGCAAATAAATACCAACCTCACATATAAGACCTTGGTCAATGTAGGGGCAACCCTTCATACCAATTGTCACTATGCAGTTCCCCTACTCCCTGGGGAGTTAGTCTCGCATTGTCCCTTCACTCCTCCCATTGAAATCGGCCTTATTTGGTCGGTGGGAGGGCAAATAAATACCAGCCCTACATACAAGACCTTGGTCAATGTAGGGATAACCCTTCATACGAATTGTCACTATCCAGCTCCGCTTGTCCCTAGGGAGTTGGTCCCCATTCTCCCTTCACTCCTCACATTAAAAATTGGCCTTGTTCCTAATTTGCTCGGTGGGGGAGCAAATAAATACCAACCCCACATATACGACCTTGGTCAATGTAGGGGCAACCCTTCATACCAATTGTCACTATCCAGCTTGTTTCCGCCTTAATTCTCCTTTACCAATTGGCATTGCCCAACATTCCGTCCTAGCCCTTCACAAGACTGTTTCACTATTCACTGTTCACGTGGCATTTTGAATGCTTTAATATTACCTTTTTCACAATAATTCACTTTCCTTCGACTCTATAATCAACCCAGAGCCGCTGACTATATTTGAATAATGTCGTATTATTATTGCAGGAAAAAAAAAAACAGTTTGTGCACAAAAGAATTCTCCAGAGAAGTTTATTTTTATGTCACCATGTGTTTTTCTTGTTTTGTTCACGTATTTCATTTCATCTCATCCTCGTCACCAACTTTGTTGTGTTCGGAGAATTATAATGTCAGGATCGCTGGATACAGGTTTGTTTGTATTTGAACCCATTTTGTTCACGGTAGAAACATAAAAAAATTTACATGAGGATATTGAGTGTCCGACGTGTCGCCATCTTACTAATTTCTGCTCCCATCTCAACCTATCCAGTCGTGAATGACGATAACATAAAGCCAAGCGCGACAACTCTACACTTTATTTTTTTATAGCTATGTCCCCGTTTTATCGCTATAGCAAAGATAACAAACATTTTCAAATTTAGAAAAAACAATATTTTCAAAAGTAAATTACGACACACACACACACACACACACACACACACACACACACATATATATATATATATATATATATATATATAAGTATATATATATATATAACTACTTCATTTACTCACATAAAATTAATATACGAAAGTATAAATTTATGCGTAAACTTTAAGTATTTACTTCAAAAGTGCTCAATACGTAGGTAGAGCTAGTTAGTAAGCTATAAAATATATATGGCGATTAAGCTGCACTGAATATTCCGCGTTTCATCCACACTAGGACTCTTCAGGCTTATGCGCATAAGCCTGAAGATTCCTAGTGCCGATGAAACGCGGAATATTCAGTGTAGCTTAATCGCCATATATATTTTATAACTTACTATATATATATATATATATATATATAGATATATATATATATATATTAGCAGTATTACCCGGTCTTCCTTGGGGGGGGGGCTTTGATACCTTTGTATGCTTGCTTTGATCTGTATCTTTGGGATTCCAATATTTTCTTTTCTTTTTTTTTGTAATCCTAAAATTTTATAAGTAAATTTCGGTCATATTGACTGTTTACTGATCATCTTAGCTCCCACACAGTGGATGCAACGTGCCAACAACAATCCAATTTCTCTGATTTGTCCCCTTAGCAGCTATTCTTCTAGCTCAAAACGAACCACTTCGGTGAGATTTTGGGGGCCATTATTTCTTGTAACCGTATGCGAAAGAAACTACAGGATCAACATCGAATATCTATTCTAATGTAAATCTTTTTTAACTTTGCCCCCTATTATAACCCCTTAACATTTAATGTTTTGGACTCAAATTAAGTTATTACGTTAGATCCATGTCTAAGGAATCTATATCTAAAATTTCAAATGTTTAGACCCAATATTGGCGGAGGAGTTTGGTAGAGTTATCAAAGGACAAATCGTTGAACTTTGACTCCTTAACAGCCAAAATTCTTGGCGAAAACCGATCACAAAAATTTTCCCAAATCCCAGTACCCTGCATATTAAATTTTGAGTCTGTAGACTTAAAATTAAGAGAGTTATTGCGTAGGGAACTGCACACACACACACACACACACACACACGCACACAGATACACAGACACATTCACTTTTATAGATATAATAGATAGATAGATTAAACAAAAATATATCCGTATATATAAATATATATGGAAACATTTTTATGTTTACTGCAAACTTTTTATGCAAATATTATGTAAGTATAAATCATGTAGAATATCTGCATGAATATAATTACACGTAATAGTTAACTGAAGATGATCATCCCATAAGAAAACCGAAAAAACTAATAGAGAATTAATTAAAATGAATGTTTAAAAGAATATGCAAATTAGCTAGATCTTTTGCTAGTGAATGCAATTCCACAACCAATATATAAGAAACTTGTATTTTCTTTTTAAATAAATAAAAAGAGGGGTTTTAATATTAATATCAATACACACAAAAGAAAACGAATTCATAGGAATATATATATATATATATATATATATATATATATATATATATATGATAGATTGGCTGCAATATATAGTAATGATTTAAAAAGTATTAAAAAAGACTCATGCGTCACCACCGAGAATCGAAACCAAAACGATTAGCTCACGATTTATTTTGCCTCTGCCGTCAATGTCTGGTCTATGAAAACTTTTTTACTGTAAGGCTAAAAATTAAAACATGAACCAATAGCTACTACGTTATGCATTCGTAATGCCGGCGTTCGACCTTCACCTGGCAAATTTCATTTTTTTTGTTTAATTTTCACACTTTTGCACCGATTTCTCCGGGCTAAACCCAAATATAAAGTTTTGCATGGATTCGAAAACCTTATATATGAAATTTCATGTCTGTAGACCAAAGACTCTAAGAGGAGTTTGGTAGGCAAAATTTGTTAAACAAAAATATATACGTATACATAAATATATATGGAGACAATTTTGTGTTTATTATAAACTTTTTACGCAAATATTATGCAAGTATAAATCATGTAGAATATCTGCATGAATATAATTACACATAATAGTTAACTAAAGATGATTATCCCATTTAAAAACCGAAACCACTAAGAGGGAATTAAGTAAAATGAATGTTTAACAGAATATGCAAATTAGCTAGATCTTTTGCTAGTGAATGCAATTCCACAACTAAGATATAAGAAAATTGTATTTTCTTTTTAAATAAATAGAAAAGAGGGGTTTAATATGAATATAAATACACACAAAAGAAATACGAATTTAGAGAAGTATAGATTAGGTTTTTTCGTTTTTTAACGGGATGATCATCTTTAGTTAATTATTACATTTAACTAAATTCATGCAGATATTTGACATGATTTATACTTGCGTAATATTTGAGTAAATAGTTTATAGTAACCACAAATTTATTTCTATATATATTCATGTATGCGTATGTATATTTGTTTTAAAAATTGTCCTACCAAACTCCTCTGTCAGTTTTTGGTCTTCGGGCACGGAACTTAATATATAAGATATTCGAACCAATGTGAAATTTTATATTCGGGTTTAGCCGGTGAAAATCGGCGCGAAAGTGTCAAAATTAAAGAAATGTAATTAACCTGTTCCGTCTGGCTGCTTCCCACCGGACAATAACTTGGATGTCTTCAAGTCCAACGTTAACAAATTCCTAATGAACCGCCCCCTTAAGTAAACACATCATCAAATCTCCACACTAACGTAATGTGCTTGCAATAACTCTTATCCCTGAGTGGCTTCCGGGCCTTTATAAGTGGTGATCACTGTGTAAAAAAACGGGCATTACGAATATGTATGCCTAACGTAATAGTTATTGGTTTATATTTAAAACTTTAACCTCGCAATAAACATGTGTTCATAGCTAAGGCATTGACGTCAAAGGAAAAGTAAATCGTAAGCTTAACGTTTTGGTTCCGATTTTCCGTGGTGACACAAGAGTTATTTTTTTTTAACTTTTAAATCATTACTATACATATTTGGTCTGATATAATATAATAATAATAATGCAAATCTTCATTAAGTAAAATATCATATTTATGCGTAGTTTACAACCGGCAATGCCGGGCGGTCTGCTAGTATATATATATATATATATATATATATATATATATATATATATATATATATATATATATATAAACTGTGTGTGCAAAATCAAGACTTAAGACAAGATGTTGATGGCAACAAAAAGTGTATTTCATTTTACGTTACAATTGTTTCAATGTCTAGTTCGACAATTTCAAACATTATATCGTTTGAAAATTTTCAAAAAACCGGCATTTCTTCAGACTTTATGAATAAACACACTTTTGGCAATGTAGCATTTTTTGAATAGAAAGAAAAAAAGCGGGGGATCCCTAACGGGAAAAGCACGCGAGAAACATTTACCTTGGTTGTGGTTACGGAAAAGCCCATTTAAATATTAATGTATCGCCTAATTTTCGTATCCTTATTTGAGAACAGAGTTATGTGAAGTTTCTACGGAGAGGTCTAAGCCATTTAAAAAAAGATTTTTTTTTTCTCTTTATATATATATCCCATTTGTTGGGTTCCTAAATTCCTTTATTTCCCAATGATTGATTTTTTGTAAAAATAATTTTTTAAGTTTGGTATCTATATTCATATTATGCCGTAACAACCTTGTCAAGATGTTACGGTTAGTTTTAGTTTCGTATTAGTGGCAAGTAACGTTTATAGATTACCGTTCTATTGGTACATGGATATAATACCATTTCAGGTTTAGAATTTGATTGAATATGAGAACAAAGTAAAATGGGTGTATTAAATATATATAAACCTTGTAGGACATTTCGAGTGAAATGTTCTAATCTATTTACTGTCTGAAAATTCATAGTTATTCTACTTGAAAAATGTTTTTATGTCGATGCATAGGATGATTTGAAGGGAGATAATCCAATTAAGTTGTCAAGTACTGCTAGTAAATTTTGTTTGAAACTGGGTCGATTTTGTTTCTTATAATGGTTACAGGGAGGTAATTCAGGCCGTTTGTGTTTTCAGTTCACTGATTACTAGAAGGCCAATATACTTTAATAATTAATTTACTCAGATAGGTCAAGAACGTGCTACAATGGATTATTAAAAAATTAAGCATGTAAATTATGTTTTTAATCTACCAGAATAGGTTCTGTTTAAACCGCATCTGTTATTAATCACTTATGCTGCTCCTGTCATATAATTCATGCGTTGTGTTCTTGGGTTGTCTATATAGATACACAAATATTTACTAGCAGTGTTTGAGAGACTAATAGTTACTAGCACTGTTTGAAATGCAAGTAGTGTTTAGCAGTGTTTGAGGGGTTAATATTACTAGCAGTGTTTGAAATGCTAGTGGTGTTTAGCAGTGTTGGAGAGGTTAATATTTACTAGCAGTGTTTAGACTGCTAGTAGTGTTTAGCAGTGTTTCAGAGCTTAATATTTACTAGCAGTGTTTGAAAGGCTAGTAATGTTTAGCAGTGTGTGAAAGGTTTATATTTAAGAGCAGTGTTTGAAATGTTATTAGCGTTTACCAGTGTTTGAGCGGTTTATATTTACTAGCAGTGTTGAAATGCTAGTAGTCTTGTGCAGTGTTCGGGTGTTAATATTTCCTAGCAGTGTTTACAATGGTAGTAGTGTTTAGCAGTGTTTGAGAGGTTACTATTTAGTAACAGTATTTGAAATGCTAGTAGTCTAGCAATGTTTTAGAGGCTAATAGTTTCTAGCAGTGTTGTAAATGCTAGTAGTGTTTAGCAGTGTTTGAGAGGTTAATACGTAATAGCAGTGTTTGAAATACTAGTCGTTTTTAGCAGTGTTTGAACCGCTACTAGTGTTTAGCAATGTTGGAGAGGTTAATATTTACTTGCAGTGTTTGAAATACAAATATTCTAGCAATGTTACGGAGGGTAATAGTTACTTTGCAGTCTGAAATTCTAGTAGTTTTTAGCAGTGTTTGAGTTGTTAATATTTACTATGAGTGTTGGAAATGTGAATAGTATTATGCAGTGTTAGAAAGGATTATATTTACTAGCAGTGTTTTAGATGCAGTGTTGGAGTGGTTAATATTTACTAGCAGTGTTTTAAATGCTAGTAGTGTTTAGCAGTGTTTGATAGGTTAATATTTACTAGAAGTGTTTGAAATGCTAGTAGTATTTAGCAGTGTTTGAAAAGTTAATACTGACTAGAAGTGTTTGAAAGGTTAGTAGTCGAGCAATGTTTGAGAGGTTAATATTTACTAGAAGTGTTTGAAATGCTAGTAGTCTAGCAAGGTTTGAGCTGCTAATAAGTACTGGCAGTGTTGTAACTGCTACTAGTGTTTAGCAATGTTTGAGAGCTTAATATTTACTAGCAGTTTTTGAAATGATAGTTGTGTTTAGCAGTCTTTGAGAGGTTAATATTTACTAGCAGTGTTTGAAATGCTAGCAGTCAAACAATGTCTGAGCGGTTAATATTTACTACCAGTGTTTAAAAAGCTAATAGTCAAGCAATGTTTGAGAGGTTAATATTTTCTAGCCGTGTTTAAAATGCTAGCAGTGTTTAGCAGTGTTGGAGAGGTTAATATTTACTAGCAGTATTTGAAATGCTAGTAGTGTTTAGTAGTGTTTGAGAGGCTAACAGTTACAAGAAGTGTTTGAAATGCTAGTCGTGTATAGCAGTGTTTGAGAGGTTAATATTTGTTAGCAGTGTTGGAAATGCGCATAGTCTAGCAATGTTTGTGTGACTAATATTTACTATATTACTTATAGGTATGTTTGAGAGTTTAATAGTTTTCAGAAGTGTTTGAAGGATAGTAGCCTTGCAATGTTTTAGTGGCTAATATTTACTAGCAGTTTTTGAATTGCTAGTAGTCTAGCAATGGTTGAGAGGCTAATATTTACTAGCGGTGTTGTAAAGGCTAGTAGTCTAGCAGTTTTTGAGAGGCTTATAGTTTCTAGCAGTGTTTGAAATACTAGTAGTTTTTAGCAGTGTTTGAGAGCTTAATATTTACTAGCAGTGTTTGAAAGGCTAGTAGTGTTTAGCAGTTTTTGGGAAGTTAATATTTACTAGAAGTGTTTGAAATGCTAGTAGTCTAGCAAGGTTTGAGCTGCTAATAGGTACTGACAGTCTTGTAACTGCTACTAGTGTTTAACAATGTTTAAGAGGTTAACATTTACTAGCAGTGTTTGAAATGATAGTTGTGTTTAGCAGTTTTTGAGAGGTTAACATTTACTAGCAGTGTTTGAAATGATAGTTGTGTTTAGCAGTTTTTGAGAGGTTAACATTTACTAGCAGTGTTTGAAATGCTATCAGTCAAACAATGTCTGAGCGGGTAATATTTACTACCAGTGTTTATAAAGCAATGTTTGAGAAGTTAATATTTTCTAGCAGTGTTTGAAATGCTAGTCGTGTATAGCAGTGTTTGAGAGGTTAATATTTGCTAGCAGTGTTTGAAATTCTAGTAGTATTTAACAGTGTTTGAGAGGTGAATATATACTAGCATTGTTTGAAATGCTAGTAGTGTATAGCAGTGTTTGAGAGGTTAATGTTTACTAGCTGTGTTCGAAAGGCTAGTAGTCTAGCAATTTTTGAGAGGTTAATATTTACTAGCAGTGTTTTAAAGGCTAGTAGTCTTGCAATGTTTTAGTGGCTAAAATTTACTAGCAGTTTTTTAATTGCTAGTAGTCTAGCAATGGTTGAGAGGCTAATATTTACTAGCAGTGTTGTAAAGGCTAGTAGTCTAGCAGTGTTTGAAAGGCTAATAGTTTCTAGCAGTGTTTGAAATACTAGTAGGTTTTAGCAGTGTTTGAGAGCTTAATATTTACTAGCGATGTTTGAAATGCTAGTAGTGTTTAGCAGTGTTTGAGAGGTTAATATTTACTAGCCGTGTTTGAAATGGTAGTATTCTAGCTATGTGTCAGAAGCTTATAGGTACTAGCAGTGTTTCAATAGCTTGTAGTCTAGCAATGTTTTAATTGTTAATGTTTACTAGCAGTGTTTTAAAGGCTAGTAGGGTTTAGCAGTGTTTGAGTAGTTAATAGTTACTAGCAGTGTTTGAAAGGCTAGTTCTCTAGCAATGTTTGAGAGGTTGATATATACTAGCAGTGTTTGAAATGCTAGTAGTGTTTAGCAGTGTTTGAGGGGTTAATATTTACTAGCAGTGTTTGAAATGCTCTTAGTCTAGCAATGTTTGAGAGGCTAATAGTTACTAGCTGGGATTGGAATGCTAGTAGTGTTTAGCAGTGTGTTAGAGGTTAATATTTACTAGCAGTGTTTGAAATGCTAGTAGTGTATAGCAGTGTTTGAGAGGTTAATAGTTACTAGCAGTGTTTGAAATGCTAGTAGCCTAGCAATGTTTGAGGGGCTAATAGTTATTAGCAGTGTTTTAAATGTTAGTAGTCTAGCAATGTTTGAGGGGCTAATAGTCACTAGCAGTGTTTTAAATTCTAGTAGTCTAGCAATGTTTGAGAGGCTGACAGTCACTAGCAGTCTTTTAAATTCTAGTAGTCTAGAAATGATTGAGGAGCTAATAGTTACTAGCAGTGTTTTAAATTCTAGTAGTTTAGCAATGTTTGAGAGGCTAACAGTTATTAGCAGTGTTTTAAATTCTAATAGTCTAGCAATGTTTGAGAGGCTGACAGTTACTAGCAGTCTTTTAAATCCTAGTAGTCTAGCAATGTTTGAGGGGCTAACAGTTACTAGCAGTGTTTTAAATGCTAGTAGAGTCTGGCAGGTTTTGAGATGATAGAAGTGAATAGCAGTGTTTGCAGTAGCGAATAATTTTTTGAATTGATGTGATAGCTCAAAAATTCACTAGGTTATAAGATGATCATTAAGAACTATTGGGGATGTAGTTTGATATACATAGATTTGCATATCAATTAGACTTCGCCCCCTAAAAAAAAGATGAAATCGAGAGGGCTGGGCAGTTGATTTCTTGGATCCGAATTGAACAGGTCGAAGTGTGGAATGTCATATGAACGTTGACAAAAATTATTTTTTATATTTATTAATTGCATGAAATAAAACGCTTGTTACTTGCTTTGAACTGGGGTTGTAGTTTTGTTTCTTAGTTAAGGTTACCTTCTGTTGCAGCACTGATTGAATCTCTGCAATTGACAGTTGGAATCAAAGAATGACTTCAGACCAGCACATCGAGTCGACGATCACAACCTGTGCATGTAACGCATACAAAATTTCATCTCTTTCATTCTTTCCTAGAACTGTCTGTCTGTGGATCACTTCCGGCTGTTATAAATGGTGTTTCCGGCTGTTATAACATTGTCGCTTTCAAGTCTTATGCAAACAAGTTCTGGCTGAGCTTTCCTCTTTAATAATTAAGACCTGTGCAAGTTCAACATTTCCTATTATGGTGGCGTATCATCTACCTAACACTCATTATCCCTTATCTTAGAGTGGCATCGGGACTTTTATAATCGATAACCGCGTCCCCAAATGAAAGAATATCCTGCTATTAAAGGGTGTACGCTGAATAACAAATCTGAATTTGCTAAACAATATATAGATATTCCTATTTAGGACATAGAAATAACAAAGCATTGCAGAAAGTTCACAGTTCCATATTTTTTTACAGAATAGTTTTAAATAAAAATCGCCCCAGACAAGGCATGAAACTACTTGACGTAAGAGCTAACAAGAACAAGAACATACGTATAAAGAATATCAAAGCACCAAATTTGATATTGGGATGGAAAGCCTCAACGGTATAAGATATGCCAGTTAATATAATTATACATAACTAACAAGGGAACTCGGTTTTGTCCGGGGTTTAATAAGGATCAACATTACCTTAGTTTAAAATTCAAAGAAAATCGGATCAGCCGTTTCCGAGGCTATAAGGAATGAAACACATACACACAAAGTTTATTTTATAAAATGATAGAGATAGAGATTAATAGGCTTTCACCTATACTCAGCAAGAAAATTATTGGTATTTTCAGAGTTGATGGTCTCACTATATTTCATAAAGCAGAACTTTTGATGAGAAAAAAATATAATACCAACATAAAAAATAGTTTTGTATTAAGTTGACAAGAGAGTTCTTGCAGAATTTTCAAGTTTGATTTCAAATGATAAATTTTCATTATAATACCTTTACTTTATATATCATTTTAAAAAGCGTCTTTCGCTGTATCTAATGGTTTACACTACAATCGTTTTTAAACAATCATGTCTCCTTTTCATAAGATGGCAAAAAAAAACAAATTCGAACAATTATCTTATTTCAATTCAGTCTTGGCGAAAAACTGCTGAAACAGCTTGTGTTGGCCCAGGAACGATGGCTGAACGCACAGCAGAATGGTGGTTTAAGAGATTTCGTGGCGTAGTAGTAGTATGAGCGTAGTAGTCGGCCATCGGATGTTGACAACAATTAATCAAGAGCCTTAGTCGAAGCCAATCCACACACAACTGTTCGAGAACTTGCTTCCGAATTACACGTTATATATACGATGATTTCCAACCGTTTGAGAGCGATTGGAAAGACAAAAACCTTGATAAATGGGTGCCTCCCGACAACCCTCCCCCCCCAAAAAAAAAACGCTGTTATGAAGTGTCATCTTCAGTTCTTTTACTCAACAAGAATGACCCGTTTCTCAACCGGTTTGTGACTTCGGTGAAAAGTGTGTCATTTATGACAATCGGCGATGCTTAGCTCAGTGGTTAGACGCCAACGAAATTCTACGACATTTTCCAAAGATAGAGTTGCATCAAAAGAAAGCCATGCTGACTGTTTGGTTGTCTGCGGCCGGTCTTATCCATAATTTTTTTTTTTTTAATGCAGGTGAAACCGTTACGGTGGAGAAGTGCTGTCAACAAATGGATGAAATACATCAGAAACTTCGACGATAACAGCATTCACCATAAGTCAACAGAAAAAGCAAGTTCGCTTTCACAACAATGTCCCACAGCATGTTGCTAAACCGACCTTATATAAGTTAAACGAATTGGGTTAAGAAACTCTGACTCATTTATCATACTCTCCAGACCTCTTAGCTACCGACTAGCACTCTTGTCGAAAACTTTCTGCGTGGGAAATGCTTCAAAAACCTAAGCGATATCAAAAACGCCTTCAGCGACTTCATCCCCACCAGAACGCAAGATTTTTACGTTACTAACATAAAAACACTCGTTTTGCGTTGGTGAAAGTGTGTTGATTCTGATGGCGTTTATTTCAATCAATAAAATTTTGTTTAAGCCGAGTTATGTTTATCTGAATTTAAAAGTTAAAAACCGTAAGAACTTTATTGTCAACATGATTGACGTCACCTTAAATCAAAATCGTTAAAAAAGAACAAAATTTACAAAAGCCTAGACACTATATAAATAAGATATCTAATCACCAATATACAGTTTCCAAAAAAAAATCCTAGGTTGTTAGACCATGTATGACACACTTTTTCTTGCAATATAAATATAAACTAGCAGGGAGACCGGACATTGCTTGGGATTGAATTAGGATCAAATATGTCCCACACTGGCAATAGTTTTATTGTCATCGAAAACGGGTAAAATCGCATATTTTTCAATCAAATCAATTGATTGACTGCTTTAGACGGGAACCCACCGCAGTGTACCGGAGGAACTTAACATGTCCCACCGCAGTGACTTAGTTCACAATACACTGTAGTGTACATTACACTATACAGTACTTACTCAAGGTTTTATAAAATTATGATGTTATGGCTTCATTTTCTTAAAATGAAAAAAGTCAAATATCATGGTTCAATTGTGTTCTAAACATAATCATTAATTTCGAACAGGCCTGCGTTATCAAAGGACCTACTGTTAATATTATACGCCGCGCTTTTTTTGCTTGTGCGGTGATGAAATATCTCACATGCACTTGTAATTTTAGGCTGTATAAGGGTGTTAACTTTGGTCAAATTGGAACTGTTTCTGTTAAAATCTGACGTTTTCGACTATCAATTTTCGATACTTATCGAAGATACAAAACCTCTCTCATTACACTCCCTGACCCAATGTACATGTGTGATTT
Organism: Euprymna scolopes; assembly: GCF_053919585.1. Lineage (NCBI taxonomy): Eukaryota > Metazoa > Mollusca > Cephalopoda > Sepiida > Sepiolidae > Euprymna > Euprymna scolopes. Next base: position 129,735,167 of record NC_136488.1, read on the forward strand.
TTTTTTAAATAGGGAAGGAGCACACAGATGCACAGTGAACAAAGGTGTATTTTATATATAAGTAGATATTCAACCATTAAAAAATTATTATACAGTCTTTGAACATATCTGATATAAAGTTTTGGTACTTGCACGGTTTAATCAAGACATGAAAAAGTGAAAATATCGAAAAAAAATGTTATATTGTACGTATCCGTTATGGAATGAACTTCTCCGAAAAAAATTCACTTAATTTGATCAAGTAGTTTTGTTTTTGTTTTTTGTTTTTTATTCGGCGAAAAAACAATTTGTTATCATACCGGGCAAAAGGTAGTCATATTTCGAATTTTAGGAAGAAAAGCTAGTATTAAAGATGGGGAGGGAGTGTCGCTTTAAACTGAATTATCTTCTCCCTGGTGTGTTCAAAACTTTAAAGATGGCTACCTTCATCGCGCTTTCATAAAAACGTGCTTTTTTCGCTGTAAAAAAACTACTCGATCAAACTAAATGAATTTATTTTTCGGGGATCTTCAGTCCCAAACAGATACCTACAATATAACAGTTACTTTTTTCGATATTTTCATTTTTAATGTCTTGATTAAACTGTACAAGTATCACAGATTTTAATAAGAATAATATTAAAATCACAGTAGAAAACGAAATATACTTTAACTGGTCTTTTAACAGAGAGGTAAAGACACAAATCGGCACAATATTGTTTAAAATGACAGATAAACTTTTTTCTAAACATATCAACAAGAAAAGCTGATTTATAGCATGCCATAAGAATGGAAATACATTAAAATAATCAACAATAGTAACAGTAATAGTGTTACTAATGCTATTAGTGTTAATAATAATAGCAACTTATGTAATTGATGAATAACAATAAATGCCCAATAATGAATAACATTTGACAAAAAAACAATAGCTAATAATATTATTGTTATAGTGTGTAGTTATTTACTCATTTTTTTACGGAAGAGCAGGTTACTATATAATACAACGACCCTTCCAAGACTGGCTATTTAATTCCCTTCTGTCGTACAAAGATGTGACACAAAGCCGAAACGTGAGAAGAATAAAGCCAGCATACTGAAAAAGGGGTTACTGGCTTCTAAAATTAGCCTGAGTACCAAGGTCGGAATTTTACTGTTGGGGCGCCTGAGACTGCATAAAATAATGTCTCCTTAAAGAGAGGAAGCAGTGCTTGTGAGAATATGAAATCCTAGCACTATCCACAAATAATATCTCAGCCTGTAATGGCACAGTTTCTGCCGGAACAATGGTCGAGAACGGATCCTCGAATGATATATTCAAGTCCGATGTTTTCCTCAAAAGTGTTTCGAAGAGATTGTCTCGAGACGCGTCATAATCTCTATACATAATATCTGGAAAAGTGCATCGTAGTAAGGAGTGTGGGAGATCGCAATTACATCCTAACTAATATCAATAATGAACTAAAATGGTGAATGCACTGACGAACTACAAGCACTTGTACTCCCTCGACGTGAATACCCTCGGCACCCCGACAAGCAGCTAAATCCCACCCCTTCACAGTAGAGATCCCTAGGTGTAAGAAAGCCTTCTACTCCAATAGTTTCTTCCCCAGAACTGTTAGACTTTGGAACTCCCTTCCGGGATTCTGATTTCCGAACTTTACTGACATGCAAAAGTTCAAGTGTAATGTGAACAGACATCTTGCTACTTATATCCCTTCATAATATCCCTGCAACTTATGTCCCCGGTAGTAGCCTTCTACTTCAAAGTGGTACTGTGTCTTGTTTGGGGTGAAAATTGAATTAAAAAAAAACATAAGGCCCAAGGAAAATATTTAAAGTGTATAGGATTTAGGAATTAAAAAAAAATACAGAAATGGTTCTACATTATTTCTTATGTCCATAGAAATCTCAGGTGTCACTTACTAAACGCTGAATATCTAATGCAGCAGCAAGTCGTGGGAGCATTTACCAGAAAGAACAGTTGTAAACAAGCCATACACCATCCATTACGATTGTGAAATTCCTATAGATAGAAAACAGAGCTGTTTAAGTCTGATATAGCGGTATAGACAAACGGTAAAAAGTAGCAACCTTAGTTAAAGTAAGTGTCCATAATGACGCTGACATAACAGAGCTGAGATAGAGAGAGAGGAAGCGAGAGAGAGAGAAAGAGAGGATAAAGAAATACCGAGGCAACTTATGTACGGCATGAAATATTAAGGCAATTTATGTACGACATGAAAAGAAACTAAAATCTCAAGAAAATCATCATTATCCCAGTAATTATAGGAGCAACCGAACTCAGGAAAAAAAGAATTTCAAAAATTACCTGTCGAATATATCTGGTGAACCAAATGCAAGAGAAATACAAGCAATTGCACTCAAAGGAACGGTTATACTTTAAAAACAAAAAAAAGATCTCTTGGTTTAAGTGATTGAAATAGTGGGTGAATGTCTGCATCCGGCAGAATGCTCCATCCCCATAAAAACAAAAATGATTAGAGAATTTAAAAAGTAGAGAGAACTGTAATGTCTACTGGGAGAGATTAATGCTAGACACTATACTCGAGTGTCTAAAGTCTGTCTGTACAAGAATTCGTTAGGAAAACGTGACTGAGAATACTTTTCCTACGAGTTAACCCTGACTAAACATCAAGATCTCATTTGTATGGTTGATCTACACTGGCTTTCATGAGAAATGGTGATGTTTTTTTTATTCAATTTCACTCCAAATAAGGCACAGTGCCACTTTGAAGCAGGGGGCTACTATCAGGGGCTTAATTAGCAGGGTCATTATGAAAGGAGATGAGTAGAAAGATGTTTGTTCACATTACACTTGAACTTCTGCATATCAGTACAGTTGGGAAAGCAGAATCTCGGAAAGGAGATCCAAAGACCCTTAGTTCTGGGGAAGAAACTATTGGAGTAAAAGGCTTTCTTGCACCTAGGGATCTCTACTGTTAGTAGTTTGTCGGGTTTGTCGGGGGTAGTTACGTCGGGGAGGTACAAGTATTTTCAGTTCGTCAGAGCATTCACCATTAAAGTATTTATAGAACGGACAGAGGTATGCAACACCTCGTCGATGGGACAGAGGCTGAAGCCTAGATGACAGTTCGGGACCTATTAGGTTGGCGACTCTCTTTTGAACCCTGTCCAGGAGCGAGAGACAAGCAGCAGATGCACCAGCCCAGATGTGACAACAGTACTCCATACATGGGCGAATGGTGGCCTTATAGAGATACAGGATACTGTCAGGCGTAAGTAATTTTCTAGCACGGTAGAGGGAGCCAACCTTCCTTGGAGCAGCCTTGGCAATGCTCCCAATGTATCTATTCCAGTTCATATTCCCTATATACGTTAGGCTGAGGAGTTTAAAAGAAGTACTTTTAGGCCATGTATTCTTGGGCATTGCTATTGGTGGTAGAGAAGGTTTCTTGTAGTTATTGAAGGAAACAAGCTTAGTCTTAGCAGCATTGAATGTGATCATCCATTTCTGTCCCCTACAGATTGGAGGTCATCCTCTAGTGTTTCTGCCATTTCCTTGGATATGTGTTCATTTGTTTTCCCCTCATATGTGCTATAGAGAGTAGTGTCATCGGCAAATATACCCATCTCCGAAACAATTTTAGCAGAGAGGTCATTTATGAATATCAGGAATAATAGAGGTCCAAGGATAGACCCCTGAGGTACTCCCGCATTTATGTCATATTGTTTAGATGTACGACCGTCAAGGACAACTTGGATTTTTCTCTTACTTAAGAAGGATTTAATTACATTATGAATTCTTCCAGTGATTCCATATGATCTAATTTTCCTTTGAGGACCATCGTGCCATACCCTGTCAAAAGCCTTAGATATATCAAGGGCTACCGCTCCACTCTCCCCTGTTTTGTCCAATGAACGGTATATACGTTCAGAAACTACAGTTAAGATATCTGCTGTTGAACGGGATTGCCTGAATCCATATTGTTTGTCAGTCAGGAGTTTAGCAGCTGTTAGGTGCTGGACTAGGGCTTGATTAACTAAGGACTCAAATATTTTGGCGAAAAGCGGGAGGAGGCTAATGGCGCGATAATTTAGTGGGTCAGTTCTTTCACCAGAATTCTTGAAGACTGGTACCACAGAAACGGTTTTCCAGCAGTCAGGAAAGCAAGATTCGTTAAGGCATTTATTGTAAAGTTTGGAGAGAACTGGAGCAACCTCGGCAGAGCATTTTTTTTAATAGCACAGCCGAGATGGGATCTGGTTCACATGCTTTTGAGGTGTCTAGGTTTTTTTATAATAGCATGTGCTTGAGAAGGGGTGATTTTCAAATCGTCTAGTGTGGCGTCTGTTCGCAGAGGAAAATCAGGGAGGGAGTGGTGTACCGGGTTCAGTGTGGAGTTTGAGGCAAACCGACTGACAAGCAGATTAGCCTTGTCAGTTACCGTGCAAGCAATCTAATGATTGTTTGATAGTGGGAGAATAGTTGACTGTCCATTATTTACTACGCTGTTGTAGATTTTCCAAAAATCCCGGGTTTCTAATTTCTGTGCTTCGATGTGTTTTCTGGTGGTTTCAGAGTAATCTGTCTTAGCTGTCTCTATCACTCTCTTACAATTATTTCTAGCTTCTATATACTTCTGTTTATTTGAGCTGGACTTATGTCGGTTGAATCTGCGGAACGCATGCTGCCTTTGACAAATGGCAGCTGCACAACCATTGGGGAGAGTGAGGCTTGTTATAGAATTTCCGTGCGGGAATGTGTGCTTCAATTGCAGTTTTGAACTATTCAGTGTTCTCATTTGTACACTGTTCCGCTGGAAGAGTAAAGATATTTTGCCATGGGGCATCTCTGATGAGTTCCCTGATGGCTTCCCAATCAGCCTTTTTGTAATACCTCGTTGTTTTGAGTAGCGGCTCTTCAGTTTTAGGGCGATAATTTAGGCTGATTTCTACCATTATCACAGCGTGATCAGCATCCCCGAGTGGGCTGTGGGCATTTCGGGAACCGTTGTTAGAAAGAGATCTAGAAGTGAGGCATGTTGATCTTGCTGGTCTGGGAAACCTGTCGGAAATGTAACCAACTGAAATAGGGAATGGGATATAGAGAAGCTATGTGTTGATCTACCAGCTACGTCTATTACCTCAAGTTACAAAACGAAACTGAAAAAGGCACTAGACCAAATGAATGTTTGTTCTAGAATCCAGTAAGACCAATAGACCATAAGAAATGTATATTGATATAATATATTTAAATGTCCAATTAGGGAGAGGAAACGTATGTCCTCAAATTCTTTACTATCCCATTGATAGGTAAAAAAAATAACGTTAATAGAACATTCGAATATCTACGTATCTCATATAGAGATCAAGTGTTAACCCCTCGGAAGGGGTCCCTTGATTTTTTGAGAACTTCGACTGAATTAAAAAGAACATGAGGTGACGATGCACTAATTGTTTTCGATATTAATACCGATTCCGTTCTAAATTCTCGATTCCGATTTTTTTTTTAATTTGTAATTACAGAACTGTTTTCTGAATATCGTAAAATAAAACCCACGTAATATCTGCATATATGTCTGCAAACATAAAATATACTTTTGGCGTGGGTAATTTTAATTTTATTGGTGGCTTACAATCAACAAATATCTATCGTTTTATGATTATACGGCACAATCATTTAATGCTGAGAATACCTTTCCCACGAGTAAACCCTAAATATTCAAACTCATAGAGTTCGCAGACCGAACAAGATCTCATTTTATGGTTGATCTACACTGGCTTTAACGAGGAATGGTGCACTTTCTCCAAGTGATGTTACCTTATGTAACAGCACGAAATTGGATATTACACCAGACTAGATGAATGTTTGTTCTAGAATCCAGTAAGACAAAGAGACCATAAGAAATAATATAATATATTTAAATCTTCAATTAGGGAAAGGAAAAGTATGGTCTCGATTCCGATACTATTACCGATTCCGTTCTAAATTCTGGGTTCCGATTCATTTTTAAAAATTTTAATTATAAAGTTGCTTTCTGAATATCGTGCAATAAAACCCACCTAATATGTGCATCTATTTCTGCAAACATAAAAATACACTTTTGGATGGGTAATAATGCAGGTACAAGGTACGGAAAAGGCCTGTGTAAGAGATCGTATCAAAACGATAATTTACCCAGCAACAGAAGTTTCAGCCACAATCTATTTTTGCGTATGACAAAAGTACTCAACAAGAGAGAAGAGTTGACGGCGGTATGCAATGCCGGCATATATTTCAGCAGACAGGGGCCTCGAATCTCTTTTCAGCTTAACTCTGTTCAACTCACTGTCTACTCTCTTCTCAACTGTCTTTTCTCAATTGTCCAAAAATCGCTCGTGCATAAGCTTATATAATGAGGTGACAGAGTGGGGAACTGGAGCTTCCAAGTCCAATCCAGCCAATTGGGAATCCTCTTCTCTTCTGATTGGTTCAACGCCAACTGTATATAACCGCTTATAAAGTTAAATTTCCATCGAGCTGTTCTCACGCCAGGATTGTCTTTGAGAGATAACCTCAGTCATATGCTGCTCCAGGATATAGTCTAAACAACTTCTTTTCGCAATACATTGTTTTCTTAGCAAAATAATGTTAGTATAAATGTATCCCAAATCCGCTATGAAGCGGTTTTTGTTGCATAATCGATCAAGCAAATGGAATCAGCAAGGCAATCGAGAACTGCCCGGGATTGTTCACATAATAAACGCTCCAATTTAGTTCTATTATAACCGTTATTAATATAAAATTCGACCAGCATAGGTGGTTGGTTCACATCTGATATCGATTCTAATACGTCAAATAGTTAAGATTTTTACGATTCGGATCCCGATCAATCGCCCATACACTAACTGATTCCCAATCCAGGTTTTCATCTGAAATTCCTTTGTATATTATTTTCAGAAAGAATGTGTGTCATGTCACATTCAATAAACCTGATTGAAAAATCGTTGGTATTGAGAATGACATAACTTACATAATATTTCAGCACCCACCCACCCACAAAGAATAACCAACAAGAAAGTCACTACACGCAGTATTACATTGGCATTGCCAAACGAAAACGATTAGTAAGACTTTCAGCAACGGAATGGTTGATTTGAAACAATAGCCGCTGCTCAAAATGGATTATAGGAAAAGCAAAATGGTCGATCCTTGATACAAGTATATATCAGATAGGAATATCTACGATCCTTCTGAATATTTTTAATTAAAAATACCTCCAGGCGAGCCAGGAAACTACTTGATGTAATAGCTAAGTAGAATGAAAAATGATTGTTGCAAAGACTGGAGAAGTCCATTAACCTAAATTGGTACAAGACCAAGTCTATTGGTAGGGGGGAAACAGTCGGCAAAAGATGTCCAGAAGTGTGCCTTATTTGGAAAGAAGCTAATTGAGTGGGAAACTGCATAATAACGACTACTTGACAAATCCAGAACAATGAAAGCAGGGAAAACACATGTGATCGTATTTGTAGAAAAAAAGATTGAGACAAACAATATGACATTTGAGAGATAAAGTGTTACGTAAACAACTCGCCCCATACAAAGCTTGAAACCACTTGGTGTAAGGGAGTAAATATATCACTTCAAGATCAAAACGTAGCCATCGTTAAACGTGGCAGATGGATAGATGGATAGACAAGAACAAGTTTTCCCGCCTTCTGAGAATCATTGCTCATGAAATGTGAGGAATAAAGGATAAAATAAAGGGAAGCGAGGGTTCTGAGGCTGCAAAAAGTAAACCCAGGGTCCACGTCCTTATCTCATATTCTTTACTTAATAGAGTTTCCTTCTTGGGAAAATACGAGGGTCGTTCCAACAGTAATGCATCATATCAGATCATCCCATAAGTTCTGTCCGAATTTTTACCTTTGTTTTTAACTTGAACGAAACTTAAAATATGTTGTGTACTTTTTTTTACATTTTCATGTTTAGATGCATATTTTTTACAGAACGTTGAAATTTAAATATGCTTGGTTGCAATTCTACTAACATTGAAGTGCCTAAGAATCATTTGAGTCATAAAATGCTTTATAAGTTTAAGAAAGGAAACTCAGCAACCGAAGCGGCTAGAAATATTAATTCAGTTTATGTACCTATTTACTATGCCTCCCCACGTGACAGAGTTAGAAACCAGGGTCGTTTTTTAACGTGGAGAAAAGGTACAAAAATAAAAATTGTCTCAGTCGTGAAGGATTTCTCCTCCACTGAAAGAGAACAAGAAATAGAAGTGCAGCATCTGCAGAACATATACTACACTTTGATCTTGTCGCGAAGGCTAAGTAATTCAGTTTATGTAAAGGAATGTGTGAATGAAAGAAACTGCAGAAGATGGTTTGTGAAATTAAGAAGTGGATATTTCACTCTTAAAGATGAAGGTCGTATCGGACGTCTAGTTTTAGTTTGATGAAGCAACCTTTGAAGAAACCCCTGCTTTATCAGGTGAAGAATTGGCAATAAAACTGAGTTCAAACCATACAACTGTTGATCGTCATCTTCAACAACTTGGACAAGTTCATAAACTTGAAAAATTGGTGTCCCATGGATTGTCTGTAAACAATCTCAAATCCAGAGTCGACATGTTCTTCTCTCCATTCTCGTCAACTTGTTTCACCTTTTTGGGATAAACTTGTGACTGGTGACGAAAAATGAAGCTTTTATAGAAATGTTAAGCATCAAAGCAATGGCTTGTTAAAGAGGAAATACCTCAGCAACAGACGAAAGGAAAACTTCATGGGAATAAGGTTTGTCTTTCAATATGGCGGAATTGCCAAGTAATAATCCACTTTGAATTGTTACCTAATACAACAATTAATGCTCAAATCAACTGTCAACAATTAGTGCGTTTGAACCAAGTTGGGTGGGGGGAAGCCAAGCTCTAGTGAATGGAAAAAAGGGTGATGTTTCATCAGGATAATGCAAGAATTACCTCGCAAAAGATCGAAGAACTTGGGTGAGAGAAAATTACTCATCCACCATATTCTTCTGACCTTGATCCTTCAGACTACCATTTGTTCAGTAGCTTACAAAATCATTTAGAAGAAACAGCTTTTGTAATGCAGAAAAGGTGTTGAAACTGACATTTGTGAGTTCTTCAAATCAAAGCCAAAAGGATTTTACAGTAATGGAACCAATAAGTTTGTTAATAGAGGGAAGAGACTCATGGATAATCAGGGAAAGTATATTGATGATTAAATCTTTGATAAAAAGTACCATTTGGTCACTTCTTTTCTTTATTCATAAATTGGGACAGAACTTATGGGATGGCCTGATATTTTTAATTAAAAAATAAAGCTTAAGAGCAACGAAGACGGGAGTTGTACCAATAAAACGGGCGATCTTTTGAGCTCTAGAATTTCTTTTTCTACATAAGCTCTACCATTTTCAATGCACTTTTGTCCGCGATGGCTAGTAGGTGGGCATAGGCGTGTGGAGTCCGCTTGGTCACTCACATTTTTGTCGCCACTCTAAAATCAAGGAAACCCATCTCATAACTGTGCTGATATCAACTGCATCGGCTTTGTCAACGTGCAAGAGACGCCGAAGAATGTTAATCAATTTAATTTTTTGCATGGAGAAATTCATTAACAAATCCCTGCTTCTGACGTATGTCCACGACAAAGGTTGCTTTGTAGAGTCTCATGTCACCAATATCTACAACAGAGAGATGAATCTGTCAGTCATTATAAAAATGCATTTTGTAACTCTCTTTAAGTTATTCGGTCGGAGTCAAAAAAAATAAAAAAATCAGCGGTCATTATTTTTGGAACGCCCTTCGAATTTGTCGTTTGTGTTCTTATTTTTCAAATGACCGATTTGGTTCTAAAAAAAAGATTGAATCGTTGTTTAACTAGCAAGTGAAAGGCGAATTTATTTATTCATCCCGTTAAATTTATAGCGAAATATTACTGTTTATCTATATATCATTACCGTAGTTCCCTTTAATATTCGTCGTGCGTTATCACCTTCTGCCCTCTTTTTTAAAAAATAGAATCTCTCGATCACTGACAACGCAATGCAAAATTAAGAGAATAAAAAAATAAAAAATAGATAAATGCTACTACTACTACTACTACTACTACTACTAATAATAATAATAATAATAATATCGATTTGGGCCGTATATAAAACTAAAATATACCTTCTGGCTAGGATCCAAGGGCAGTATCTGCTCTGTCTAAAAATGGTATAATCATATAGTGATGTCTCTGTTTGGGCCGGGCGTCTAAACAATCAAAATATATCATAGACTCCTGTAATTATATTAGAGATAAACGTAATAACTAGATATATCTTGACACGAATTTTCTTAGTGACATGCAATATGGTTTTCGTTCTGCTAGATCTACAGCAGATTTGCTAACGGTTTTATCTCATAATGTTAGGGGAGAGGAAAGGTGCGAATTTACTCGAAATCCGGGCCATCATAAATGGAACCTGGAATTGAATGACCTGGTCCTATGACGCAAGTCATTTTATGGGTCAGGCCGTTGAATGGAGCAAAGTTCGAACGAACTTAAACCCTGACCGAAAAAAATGTAACCCGGGAATGAGATGACGTAATTCGGCCGCAGGTAATACAAAAAGCAAACACCGAGAGGGTCAGAATATGGGTCGATGACGTAAATTGGTTAATGGGTTACGAGGTCGAAAATCCATAAAAGAGAAATGATAAACAAAAAACAGACATAAAGACGCGGAGAGAGAAACGAAGTCAGACGACGATAAACTGCCTGTCACGTTCGCAACCTACATCCCTCTCCATCACCTCCACCGCCGTATAGTGTAAATATGAATGTTTGATAAATAAACCAAGTATTGTTTATAAAAGTGTCTCGTTATTCATCAATAAATGAACAGGGTAATTCCAATCAGAGACGCTTACAACACGTATATGTGTATAAATGTCAAACAAACTATCTTTCTATCTATCGAGATATTCAAAAAATCTCTGATAGTTTAATTACAGGCTTGGTGCTAATGCAATAGAATGTACCCTGGCTTAGACCTCTTCAAAATTGACCTTTTTCTTCAAACATATGGAAACTGCTATTATTCCCATTCTCCAAGGTCTAAATTAGCTAAATTTACCAGTTATTGTGATCTTGGACCTTGGCTATGCCTGCCTCAAGAGCCATGTAATTTTATTGTTGATGTTTTTCAAAAACGCTATAAAATATGGGATATTATGTCCTAATTTTCATTGTAGCTTTCCAGAGGTTGATGCTATAGCATTGAAAGTGGTACCAAATGAAAGCTAATAAAATTTCCTTGCATATGGTAGTAAGCACAATAAAACACATGAACACCTGTGTAAATTTTAACTAATTTTAATGCACAAACAGCTGGAACACTACAAAAAATCAGTTTGGTAGTATGATAGCACTGCACTGAAACATATATTGCATAAGAAACTGTCAGATAGGATGTTACTAATACATGTATTATCACTTGTTCAATGTGGCTTTTTTGAAACTGTCAAATTTTTTCCTGTGGTACTCCACAACTTGTAGTAGGCAGCTTCTTTGCTTTGGGTCACTTGTGATCTGAGTTGCAAAGCCACTCATTAGTTTCACACCTCTCTCAGCCACATCATTGGTCACTTTCACTGACCTCACAAACTTCTGTGCATTCCCGTAGCTGTCATTGTCTTCCCAGGTGTCAGCAGGAGTAGTGAGCCAGTCACATTTCACTCGAAGAGCATCAAACAGAAAGTGAGACTCTGGCCCTACCATGTCTGTGAGAACTGTAGCTGCATTGATGACAGGAAACACTGGCTTGCCTTTCCTGTAACTCTCAGGTTTCTCTGTTTCTGACAGCTTGACTGCGAGCTTCTCTTTTGCAGACTTGGTCATGCTGGTATGTGAACTGAACAAGGTGAATGGCACTAGTTCCTGGGTCAGATACCAGCGGTGGTTGTTCATTTTCTTGAGAACAGAGGTTGCCAGTTCATAGTCATACTGCTTGTATTGCAGCATGTTCTTCATAAGCTGGAGGTCATGGATAGGTGCATCAGTTGCAGATGTGGTGGTCACCCAGTGGCTGGTGTAGAATAAGGCCAGGAATTTGTTAATCCTCTCAAGCTTTAAGATAGTGTCCGTGTTGTATTTTAGTTCCTTGGAAAAGATGAGTATCTTCATACAGTAAATGTTCCTAGCCATCCAGCGGGTTTGGTGAATGGCACCTGGCTTAGCCCAGTGGATACCTCGAGGAGGTTCCTCACCAAGCAGGATCAGGCTAGATGAAAAACTAAGACTCTTTCTAAGACGAACAAAAACAAAACAGAATAGACGTCACCGTCATACCACCCAGTATATAACAATAAGATTAGTGAATATCTCAACAAAAGCCTCCTTTCTAGGGCAGTTGCCCTTTACCTATCAAAGGCCTTCGATAAGGTATGACATAAAGGCCTACTTCACAAGATTTCCAGCTACGGTATAACTGGAGATGTTTTTCAGTTATTAAATCATTTCTCTCTGATAGGCTCATAAGAGCAGTGGTTAATGGGCAGAAATCAGAGGCCGACAGTATTAATACTGGAGTCCCTCAAGGGTCCATCTTGGGCCCAACTCTCTTCCTGATCTACATCAATGATCTCCCAAGACACAAACTTAAATCATTCATTGACATTTATGCTGATGACACGACAATCTATGGCTACACATCTAAGGCTGTAAATGACAAAGTTCTCTCTGATTCTCTCTCTCTCTCCTCTGACCGTGAGCGCATGGTACAGTGGGTGAAGAGGTGCCTGGTTACTTTTAATGCGTCTAAAACCAAGCTCCTATCTTTACATCATCAACGCTCTAATCACCATCTGGAATCAATTGAAATGGATGGCTCTCGTTTTGGGGAGGTTCCCTGTTTTGACAAGCTTCTGGATTTGACATGTACATCAAGTCTGTTGCCCAGGTCGCTGGGAAAATGGTGGGATCCTTCTACCGCTCCAGAAGATATCTCACTACTTATGTAATTCTCTATCCGTATAAAAGCCAAGTACGTTCAAGGATGAAGTACTGCTGCCACATCTAGGAAGGAGCTGCTAAAAACAGCCTATCCTGCCTTGACAGAGTGCAAAATAGACTTCGTGGCTTAGTGGGGGATGCCCTTTTCTCTTCCCTGCAACATTTCTCCCACAGAAGAGACGTTGCTAGCCTGTCTTTGTTTTATCGTTATTTCCATAGCAAATGCTCGTCTGAGCTCCAATCTCAGGACCCCTCGCCAATCTTTCACGATAAACACCCGTCTAGATGAAACCATTGTCAATAATTTTCCCCACTCTTTATCAGCTCCTAAATCAAAACAGATTCCATGAACAAAGCTTCTTTCTTAGAAGTGCACGCCTGTCGAACTCTCTTCCGTTTGCCTATTTCTCATCTGAATACAACTTGGATGTCTTAAAGTCCAACATAAACCAATTCCTGATGAACCGTCCCCTTAAATAAGACAATGTATCAAATATCCAATACTAACGATTACTGCGATACTATCCCATTGATTACTGTACACGCAATAACCCTTATCCTCGAGTGGCTTTTGGTACTTGATAAGTGGTGACCTCCATGGAAAAAAATAAAAATAAAAATCGGCAGATTAAAAAATTTATGAAATTAGAAATATTTTAATAGTGAATAAACATTCGCAGATAGAAAATATATGTAACTAGAAATAATTAAAAATAATAAATAAACATTAGTAGATAGAAAATAAATCAAATAAAATAAATATTTTTGAAATAAATAAATTAACACCGGTATATAGAAAATATATGAAATGAGAAATAATTTAAAAAGAAATATAATTCAGCAAATATAATGTAAATATAAATAAACATAGGCTGATAGAATATATATAAAACTAACCGGCGTTGTCCGGTGAAAGCGTGCCCACTTCGAAAAATATTAAAGTATAACTGTTGTTGTTGTTGTTTCCCAACCTCATACATCCTCACACACAATTTCCTCATAGTAAGAACAGCGATTGAAACGCAATAGGCAGCCCGGGTGGAGAAAGGTCAAACAAAAAAAAAAAAATAAATAATAAACCGTTGATGCTGTCGTAATGTTGACCGGTTACTTATCGGCCTTCGCGACTAAAAATAGTTCGTCTCTAAGTTTTATTAAGAAGCAGAAATTTATGTAAGAACGAAAACGTGGAATCCTATCCTAAGGAAATGAAACGAAACTGCTTTCGTGTATTTTCATTTATCAGTTTTTTTTATAAATAAGATTATAATTATAAATTAAAAACGGAACTGCTTTCGTGTATTTTCATTTATTAGTTATTTTTTTAATAAATTACTGCATTACATGGTTTCAAATATTCCACTTAGCAGCGAAACAAATAAAAAGCAAAATAAAAATACACAAAAAACAACTAAAAGAAAAAATCCAAAAAACTAATGAAGGTTTTTCGCTTATTTTCGATTTAAAAAAAACAAAACAAATATAAATGGGGAAAAAGATAAATAAAACTGTTTGAATTCGATAAAAGAAATAATTGAGAAAAATGTAAACAAAAAAAAACACGAAATACAACAAAAAATAAATTCACTACATGAGGACGAACGTGAACACCTACGTTGCGACGCGGAACCGTTACCACTGCTCCACCGCGACCGCATTGAAACAACGTCGTGTTTTTGTCTAGTTAAACCAAATAACTGGACGCGGTATTGTAATGAGGTCACACACGCACTCTCTCTCTCTCTCTCTCACTCACTCTAAACACATTTAAACATAAACAGAGAAGGAGAAAGGGACGGTGAGATAAGCAAATACCTACGTGCTGTTCACTTATCGCTTCATCTAACGTAAAATGCCGGCCTCCTGTATCGGTAGACATCATGTTGGATAACGGCTACGCGTTCGGTTTAGTTAACAGAGTTGTAATCTGGAATAAGAGATCGGTCTGATCTCAGCCAATCAGAATAGCAGGAATGTTATAAGGGAGAAGTTATTATTTTTTTTTAAACTAGGAACGGGAATTTAACGCTTGAGCTATTAATTTCTGAATCAGTTACGAAGGGTGTAAGCACAATATCTATACCATGTGTATAAATCCCAGCGGTTGCTATGGGGATCAGTAGGACGACTTCAGAAATGGGGGGGGGCTACTTCCTCTTTACGTTAATGAGATATTGTTGATGTAGCTCCCCAGAATGAATTTAGGATTTTGTTTGAACACCTTGGATGTGTCAGAAATTGTGTATAAATTTACGTAAGATTGTGGGTAATAGGCTTGACATAAAAAATTTGTGTGTGGCATCTGTTGTTTTATTATATATAAGGATAAGATATGTTTTTATAGGGATACGATATGTTGTTTTATGATATATAGGGATAAGATATGTTTTTAAAATAAATAACTTAGCATAGGCATGTAGAAAATAAATGAAATAAGAAATAATTTAAAAATAAATAAATTAACATCAGCAGATAGAAAATAAATGATTTAAAAATAATTAAATCAAAATTAGCAGATACAAAATATATGAAATGAGATATATTTTTAAAACAAATAAATAAACATAGTTTCATAAAAATATATAAAATAAAGAAATAATTTGAAGATAAATAAAAAATCATTGGGCGATAAGAAAGAATATGAAATAAGAAATAATGTTAAAAAATAAGATTTTAAATAAATAAAATTAGCATCGGCAGATAGAAAATTATGAAATACGAAATAATTTCGAAATAAATAAAATAAACTTCGGCAGATAGAAAATATATCCAATCAGGCGTTTCTGTGGTTGAAAACAAACAAAACATAATAGGATTATGTTTATTTTCTCAATATCCGTTGATATTGCTTTTGCCATGTCGCATTACTAAATATTTCCAAAATGCACGCAAAACGATAATTCATAAGTTCATAATTAAAGGAAATATTTTTCGCAGGAAATAGAAATGCAAGCTTTTTCTCATGTAATTATGGCAAATGTCATGTGACAAAAGAGAAATGGCCGCCGAAAGCATTTCTTTCGGTTGAATCATGGAATACATAAATTGATAAAAGTATTTAATTTGTTTTAATTGTGTTTCTAAATAAAAAATAAACTTTTTACAATAACGAAGACGCGCCCTTTTGTATCGGCCGATTCGTAAAATGACTCCCCCCCCCCACATAATTTTACCGGAAAGTAACGGAAAAGAATTTCAAGAAAGAAAGTGAAAAAAAAAATACTCAAAATTTACTGATTGGATAGATATTTAATTATGTAAATAGAAATTGCATTTTGTAAAGTTTATTAATATTTAATAAATGTTTTTGCAAAGTATGTAAAAGCAAAGCTAACGGGAACATACGTATAAAGGAAAACATGTATATGCAAACAAATTAACGGGCGAGAAATATTAAAAAAAACATTTTTTAAAAGTAAATATATTGTAAGTTTATCGAACATTTATACACTTAGATTTCTCCGGAGAAGTTGCAATTTGTATATAATTTAAATATTTCCGATTGCAAAGTATGTAAAAACAGAAGTTTTGGTATTTGATATTTTCTTGGTGGAAGCTGGTTTTTGTAATGTTTATTTACATATATAATATTAAGTAGACATTTATTTAATTACCTAAAAAAAGAACTTGCAGTTAGAAATGTTTATTAATATCTAATGAATGTGCTTGCAAATTATATAAAAGCAAAAGTTATGTTTTTCTTTGAAGTCGCATGCTGACAGGAACACCCGTATAAAGACGAACCTTCAAAAGCAAACAAGGTAACGGGCCGGAAATATATGGAAAAAAAACTAAAAAATAAATAAATGTAAATATATTGTAAGCTTACCGAATATCTATATATATTTAATTTTATCTGAAGGAATTGCAGTTTGTATATAGTTTAAATAAGTAGACTTGTTTATCGCGTGTGCACGCGCATAAAAAGATGGCCACCAGAGAATTACAGTGCATAATACAGGTCTTTATGTCTCGATAACTACTTTTCTCTGCATGATTTAAATGAGATTTTCTTATTAAGCATAGTCGCAGACTTTATAAGTTGGCATTTTAAAGAAAATTGTAGAGGTGAACCTAATGTGAACAAATAAACACACACGCATACACACGGACGCGCATATAAACGTGCACACGCACGCACGCACGCGCACACATACATACGCAAGCACACTTATGAAACAAGAAATAATTTAAAAATAAATTAACATCAGCAGATAGAAAGTATATGAAATAAAAAATGATTTAAAAAAAAATAAACATTGGCAGATGGAAAATATATAAAAAAAAGAAATAATTTAAAAATGAATAAATAAATATCGGAAAAGAGAAAATATATGAAATAAGAAATAATTTTAAAATAAATTAATTATCGTTGTCTGATATAAAATATATGAAGTAAAGAATAATTTTTAAAATTAATAAATTGACATCGGCAGATGAAAAATATATGAAATAAGAAATAATTTAAAAATAAATAAATAAACATCTCCAGATAGAAAATATATTAAATGAGAAATACTTTTAAAGTAAATGAATTAAAACTCATTTTATTCAACAGCATACTCTTTTATACAAAAACACACAAAACACACACATGCCACTGCATTTTTGGATGATTCGGAGAATGAGTTAAATTGTTATATCGAAATTAATATTTTACTCATTTTGTTTTGCATATTGTAAATATGGATATTATTGTTTTTTTGTTGTTCTTTTTTTTTTGTTAACTATATGTTACATATTCACAAGGGGTAGCTTGGTTTTATTGACATAGATAAACGCTCGCTTTAGAAAAGATGTTATAATCCCTTTTAAATCCAACGTACAAACTGAAGAAATTGTCGCAAGCATTTTTTTTTTCTGATCAATAAAGCTCAACCTATGTTAATGAAATCATACGTCTTAAAAATATTTAATAGTTTTTAAATAAATAATCTGTATTTAGCTCTCGCCTTCATATGATGACGTAATTTATCGATGTTTTTTTCAACGTACTCTCTCTCTCTCTCTCTCTCTCTCTCTCTCTCTCTCTATATATATATATATATATATATATATATATATATATATATATATATATATGAAATAAAATGGAGGTGGAAGGACCTGGATACTCAACGTTTCGCCCGATTTATGCGGGCTTCTTCAAGAGGGATGGTCATTGACATTGAAGAAGCCCGCATAAATACGGCGAAACGTTGAGTATCCAGGTCCTTCCACTTCCATTTTATTTCATATCGTCGGATTTAATCCAACTCAACAATCATATATATATATATATATATATATATATATATATATATATATATATATATATATATATATATATATATATATATATAACTACTTAATTTACTCACATAAAATTAATATACGAAAGTATAGATTTATGCGTAAACTTTAAGTATTTAATTCAAAAGTGCTCAATACGTAGGTAGAGCTAGTTAGTAAGTAATTTATAAAATAGAAGAGGAGCATACCACAGAATTCGCGCATAAGCCTGAGGAGTCCTAGAGTGGATGAAACGCGGAATATTCAGTGTAGCTTAATCGCCATATATATTCTATAAATTACTATATATATATATATATATATATATATATATATATATATATATATATATATACATATATAAGAACAAGTAATTAAGAAAACATGTAAAAAAACACTTTAAAAAAGAGGTAAAAACATATTTGATTTTAAAAAACACTTGATAAGTGGACAGTCCTGCATCCGCGGAGTTTCGAAAAAATTACTTTCCTTCTCATCAGAGGGTAGGATTTAGCAAAATGCGGGATCGGATTTTGCTTGCAAAAGTATTTAATGAAATTACAAGTAAGTCATAGATCTTACTTGGTAACAAATAGTGAAACAGAGGGAATAGGGTGGAGAAAAAGGTGATTTCACGTGAATGAGCTTTTATATATATATATATATATATATATATATATATATATATATATATATATATATAGCACGGTAGAGAGAGAGATAGAGAAAGTTGAGCACTGTAGAGAGAGGGAGATCGCGCTAAACAGAGAGAAAGAGAGAGAGAGGCGAGCACGGTAGAGCGAGTCGAACAGGGTAGAGAGAGAGAGAGAGAGAGAGAGAGGGAGAGAGAGAGAAAGAGGGATAGACAAATAGATAGAACGATATATATATATATATATATATATATATATATATATAGAGAGAGAGAGAGAGAGAGAGAGAGAGAGAGAGAAGGGGAGAGAGAGAGGTTTAGAGTCAGACACAAGATAGCAACAGCGCGAGAATTATATCTGTTTTGTTTACAATCGACCACATTACCGAACTCTGCGATACAGACAGATAGAGAGAGAGAGAGAGAGAGAGAGAGAGAGAGAGAGAGAGAGAGAGAGAGAGAGAGAGACAGACAGACAGACAGACAGACAGACAGACAGAGAAAGAGAGAGACAGAGAAAGTCGAGCACGCTAGAGAGAGAAGGGAAATCTAGCAGAGTAGGTCGGTCTGTCGGTCTGTCCGTAACACGTTTGTGCTTTGTCTTTTTGATTAAGATCAAAAGTCTGTTGTTAATAGATGCTGTTCTTAGCTTTCTAAGCTTTTCTTGACCTTTTGGCCAAGATCAAAGTGTATTATCTGTTCTTACTACATGCTGTACTTATGCTTGTAACTTTGTGATATAAAGTGGGGGATCCCTTTTCTGTATTAATTCAATGTAAAATGATCACTCACTTTACAACCAGTCAGTCTCAAAGCCATTCAAGTCATTTTTAAGCATTCAAGTCATTCTTAAGGTCATTCAATTCATCCTTAAGTTTATTAAAGTCATTCTAAATCATTTACTTTTTATTTATTTAAGTCATTTCAGCGTATTTTCCGGCCATTTTAGTTTATTTTTAAGAATTTCATGTCAATGCTACATTCACGCATTCATTCATTGCACGAGAGCACGCGACTAATGGCTATCGGCCTTCTTTTTTTTTTTTTCATTCAACTAGACTAAACACCTTTTTTGATTTACTTCAGACAAAACGGTTTTATTGCTTTAAAACAATGTGCATAGTTTACATATTTTTAAACATTATTATTTTTACATTATTATTTTTTACATTATTATTTTAAACATTATTATTTTTAGCATTATTATTTTTACATTATTATTTTTAACATTATTATTTTTTTATTATTTTTATTTTTTTTAAATCTTATACACCGAAATTTTCATAATTTCAAAGGGGAAATAGTATGCTGGCACAAATGTATATTTTTGAAATACAGTTGCCTTGGGACATGTTTGTGTTTTTACCACAAAATTAGTTTCTAGAAAATACAGTTGCGGGTTCTCGTGACTATTTTGTCTCCCAATTTTTAGTTTTCTAAAATAATAATCACATGATTACGGTGTAGCGACAATATAATAAACCATTCATTCAAGTGCTGCTTGTTGTGGATTTAGCTGAATACGATATTAAAAATAACTTTATTGCTACTTATGCACTTATGTTATATATATAATCATTTTTTATACTTATTTTTTTTTTGTGGCAGGTTAACGAGATAAAGGGCCGTTTGAATAAATTTGTAATTATATAAAAAAAAAAAACATTGTGTATTCTATACTTTCACCTAACATTTTAATAAACAAATAGATATTGTAAAACTTTAATTTACCTTAATAAATAAATAAAATAAATAAATAAATGCTACCATGAATAATAAAACTTACTTTTCTACCTACATGGCTCATCATTTCTTAGCACTTAATTTCATTTTTTTTTTTAGAAATAATTATACAGCACTTTTAATTTAAATAATTGTGAATTTATTCAAATGGTCGTCTGGAAAAGAAATATGTAAAATAAAGTGATGCTTATGCACTTATGTTACCGTCCTATTTTTAAATAGTATTTACGAGGTAAATTCAAGTTTTACAATATATTTTTGTTTATTAAATTGTTTGGTAAAAGTACATAATAGTTAAAATACACCTGCCAGTCCGGTAACATAAGTGTACGCAACTGAAAATAAAATGTTTTACTTAAAAATAAAATTAAATAATTATGAATTTATTCCAACGGTCCTTTATCTTGCTAAGTCAACCTCACTCAAAAATATATATAAAATGATTATGGGGGGACCGAACAACGAACGGAGGCCCCCACCTACAGGAATTTCTTCAAGATTATTCTAGATGCACTCAATTTAGCCCATAAATTAGTAAAGTGAAAATCGACATTTAGACAATTGTAAGTATAAATATTAAGTATGAATTAAGTATGAAAATTATGGCTACCTTAAAGAATACAATACACATATATAGCAGACTTAGAAATCAAATAGCCTGCATACCACCCTCAACTATTTAAAATAAAATAAAATTTTAAAAAAAGTTAAAAAATAAATAAGATAGATTTATTACATCCCTTGGACCAAATGAAACATGGATTATCTCCCCTTAACTTTTTTTTTACACAGTGGTCTCACCACTTATCAAGGCCCGGAAGCCACTCAGAGATAAGGGTTATTGCAAGTACATTACGTTAGTGTGGAGATTTGAAGAAGTGTTTACTTTAGGGGGCGGTTCATTAGGAATTTGTTAACGTTGGACTTGAACACATCCAAGTTGTAGCCAGGTGGGAAGCAGGCAGGCGGAACAGAGTTCCACAGGTGTGCAGTTTTAAGAAAGAAGCTTTGTTCATGGAATCCACGTTTTGATTTAGACACTGATAAAGAGTGGGGGAAATTTTTCACAGTGGATTCGGCTAGACGGGTGTTTTTCGTGAAAGATTGGCGAGGGGGGACCAGAGATTGGAGTTCAGTCGAGCACCTGCCATGGAAATAACGATAAAACAAGGATAGGCTCACAACGTCTCTTCTGTGGGAGAGAGGTTGCAGGGTAGAGAAAAGGGCATCTCCCACTAAGCCACGAAGTCTATTTTGTACTCTGTCAAGGCAGGTTAGGCTGTTTTTAGCAGCTCCTGTCCAGATATGGCAGCAGTATTCCATCCTTGGACGTACTTGGCTTTTATATAGATAGAGAATTGCACCGGTAGTGAGATATCTTCTGGAGCGGTAGAAGGATCCCACCATCTTTCCAGCGACCTTGGCAACAGACTTGATGTACGTGTTCCATTTCAGATCAGGAGTAAAGGTCAAACACAGAAGCTTGTCAAAACACGGGGCATCTTTCAGATGAGAGCCATCCATCCCAATTGATGCCAGATGGGGATCAGAGCGTTGATGATGTAAGGATAGGAGTTTGGTTTTAGACGCATTAAAGGTAACCAGCCACGTCTTCCCCCACTGAACCACGCGCTCGAGATCAGAGGAAAGAGAATCAGAGAGAACTTTGTCATTTACAGCCTTTGATGTGTTGCCGTAGATGGTCGTGTCATCAGAATAGATGTCAACGACTGATTTAAGTATGTGTTTAGGGAGGCCATTGATGTAGATCAGGAAGAAAGTTGGGCCTAGGATTGACTCCTGAGGGACTCCAGCATTAATACTGCAGGCCTCTGGTTTTTATCCATCGACCACTACTCTTATGAGCCCATCGGCGAGAAATGATTTTATGATTGAGAAAACATTTCCAGTTATACCGTATCTGGAAATCTTGTGAAGTAGACCCTTATGCCATACCTTGTCGAAGGCTTTTGATATGTCAAGTGCAAAAAATTAAAAATTAAAATATTAATAAATAATTGTTTATGATAAGTAAATAAAACACACACACACGCGTGATCCTTTAAATTAACTGTTACTTATGCCGTTATGAATATGAATAGCGTCTTTTAATTTTAAACTGTTATGAACTAAAAAAAACGTTTATAAGAATTAACACATAATTAATATTTAATTATAAACCCCTCTCTTATCGTATACACTCCTACTACTTTAAATTCCAACGTCCTTTCCCCTCCACTCCCCCTTCTTTTCTAACTCCCCTTCATCTACGATTTTTCCATTCTTATTTGATTTTACAACTTAGTCCATCTATGAATTCTGACGATGCTAGTTGGACATTTCCTCTCTTTGGGGATCTTCCTCTAGTTGAAACAATATGTAAACTCATTCTGGACTCACAGTAATAAATGTCTTATATACTGCTCTGGCTACACATTGAGCACTCTATTCCGGTTTTTTCACCACTGGTAAATATATATATATATATATATATATATATATATATATATATATATAGTATTGGATACATTACAATTTTCTTCTTAACTTTAATTAGGGTTCAAGATCTTACCTAAAATTTGTTCAGTATATTCCTATTACTATTCTTAAATTATTTTTTGGGGTAGTAATTACAAAATCAAAGTGTAGAAAGTTTATATCTAAGGGAAAAGATTCATTAACAAATGCAAAAGTATTGGATACACTTTTAAAATAAATTTTCTGAAATAAATTTAAATGACTTTTGCTTAGCGTTGCAATAATGCAAACGAGTTTTCACTGACCAATCAGAGAGCTTTATATTAAAATAATTTTATAAAATAATTTCAGTTTGGGCTCACTCTTTCAAATCAACCAGTTCATTTATAAAAATACCTCAAACTAAAGAGTTGTCAGCAGACATTCGTCAAAAAATCATTGATAAGCACAAACAAGGAAAAGGGTATCGAATTTAATCTACCACTTAGTACAGTTGGAAACGTTATTAGAAAGTTTAAAAACCCTGGTGAAGCTGTTGCAAATCTTCCAAGATGTGGTCGGCCAAGGAAATTAAGCGAAAAAAATCAAGGTGGGTAAGCAGAAAGGTACAAAATAAACCTTTTTTTACTCGTGGTGAAATTCAAACCGACCTCAGAGAAGCTGGGATTAATATGAGCAAGGATACAATCAGTAGAGTTCTAAATCGTGCAGGTTTTGTATCAAGGTCCTCAAGAAAAATCCATTATTAAATCTTAAACATGTCAGATCACGTTTGAATTATGTTAAAACATATGGGGAACAACCCCAAGAATTTTGGAACAAGGTAATCTGGTCAGACGAAACGAAAATCGAAATTTTTGAAAGAAACACAGCAACACATGTAAAAATGGCACCGCATATAACAAAAAGAATAGCATTCCTACGGTAAAGTTTGGCAATGGTTCGATTATAGTGTAGGGGTGTTTTTCATCCAAAGGTTCTGGTGAATTAGAAATCATTAATGTAGAATGAATGGACGTATGTACAGGGAGATTTTGGAGAAAAAACTCTAAAAATCTACTGATTTGTTGGGACATAATAGCAATTTCGTGTTTCAGCAGAACAATGATCCCAAGCATACTGCCAAACTAACCAAAGAATGGCTTAGAAATAACGGAATTGACGTTCTTATTTGGCCCTGTCAGTCTCCAGACCTCAACCCAATTGAAAATTTGTGGAAAATATTGAAGGTCAATGTTCACAAGA
Organism: Euprymna scolopes; assembly: GCF_053919585.1. Taxonomy (NCBI): domain Eukaryota; kingdom Metazoa; phylum Mollusca; class Cephalopoda; order Sepiida; family Sepiolidae; genus Euprymna; species Euprymna scolopes. The sequence goes on from NC_136488.1 coordinate 129,759,527, forward strand.
GGAATCCACAAAATATTCAACAACTAGAACAGTCCCGCAAAGAATAATGGCGCAAAATACCTGCATATCTTTGCGAAAAACATGTGTGCAAATATAGAAAGCGATTGGAAGCCGTTGAACGCAATAAAATCTATGCAACCAAATATTAAATCAATGTATCCAATATTTTTTTGCGTTAGTTGATTTATATGTTTCCTTTAATATAAACTTTCTAAACTTTAATTTTGTAATTAGTATCCCAAATATTAGTTAGAATAATAACAGGAATATACTAACCAAATTTTAGGTAAAATCTTGAACACTAATTAAAGTTATGAAGAAAAATGTAATGTATCTAATGCTTTTGCGTGGCACTGTATATATATATATATATATATATATATATATATATATATATATATATATATATATATATATATATATATAAATTCAAGTTTTACGATATCTTTTTTGTTTATTAAATTGTTAGGTGAAAGTACACATTAGTTATAAAACACCTAGTGCATAAGAAACAAAAAAGTGATATTTCATATCGTATTCAGCTAAATCCATAACAAGCGGACTTGAATGAATAGTTTATTTTATTGTCATTACACCGTAATCACGGGATTAAAATGTTAGCAGACAAAAAATTGGGAAGCGAAAGAGTCACAACAACCAAAATCGAATTTAAATTGTCCGCAAATCAATAGTTTTGTGCATAAAATATAATTCATTATCGTTTACCTACGTTATTTGTGACCTGTTTGCGCTTACATAAAAAATACAGCATAAGGGCCCAAAGTTTTAAAAAAAATTGACCTCTGCGGTCTCTACCAAATTACTCGGACAACTTCTGGTCAAAATATTTGAAATTTTCCATAAAGGGTATCCAAAGATTGGGCAAGCTTTTTATCGGTTCGGATCGAAAAATTGAGCTACTAATATATAAATCTATGTATGTATGATGGCATGTCTGCCTAAACTTTCGACAGAGGTGACGGATTTTCACAAGATTAGTATCGTTTTTAAGCTCGACCTTTCATATGACAAATACGGAAAAAATTGGCTAAAAACATTAATTTCTTCACCCTCAACTGGGCACATTTCAACAAGGAGGGTTCGCTTTTTTTGCCGATATTTTCGAAAACCATACCCTCTTTTCTATTGTCTAGCCTTAATTTAAGCCTACGTCACTTTCGGTTTGGCGGTGGTCGTAACAGCAAAAACGTCACGTTTTTTCCCGTTCTTTTCCTCCTTCGCGGTACGGGTTCGAGCTTGCCTTCCTACTACCACATTTTTTTGCTCAACACACACCTCCAAACACCCAGGCAACGCCGGGCTGAAAATCAACAGTGGGTTCTTATAAAATCAGCAGTGGGTTCTTTGATATGATAAGGGCGCGTTCGAAATGAATGTTTTTGTTTAAAGCATAATTGAACTATGATACTTAACTTTTCATTTTAAACTCAATTCAATTCATTATCACTACACAAGAAGTAAGGTCAGGCATATAAAATCAACAGTAGGTTCTCCGATATGATAAGAGCGCGTTCGAAATGAATATTATTGTTTAGAACACAATAAAACCATGATACTTGGCTTTTGCATTTTAAACTTTAATGCAAGCCATTATATGTAAATATAATTTTATAAAATCAACAGTAGTTTCTCTACAGTGCAATGTAGATCACAATATATAGTAAACTTAGTCCCTGCGAGAGGCATGTAAAGTTTCCTCAATGTACATCTTGGTGGGTTCCTTATTAGAGCAGGCAATCAATCGATTTGATTGAAAAATGGTCTATTCATTGATATCGATGACAATAAAAATATGGGAGTTTGAAACATTCGTGGATCATCATTCAATTCCAGGCAACGTCGGGTCACCCTGTCAGTGTTTTATAAATGTATCATGTCTATGAATTTCATTGCGAGATAAACGACATTATTTTTTTACAAAATGGGTTTGGGTAAGCGCAGTCCTTAAATTGTAAAGTTTTTAGGGTTTTTTTTTTGTCTATTAGAAACACGTTAAATAATGCGAAAATATAATATATTACAACAGAAAAATGCGAGCTTGAAAAGTAATATGGTTAAGCTTAAACATGGAAAAGTAAAGGACTAATGTTAAAACTGGAAAAGAAAAGGACAAGATATTCTAGTAAAAAATATAATAAATTTATAACTTAAAAAATTGCAGCATTAAGAATTGATTATATTATGTTATAAATTGAATTAAAAAAATATAATAAATGTATGACTTAAAATATATTGATATTTTAAGTTATAGAGTTATTATATTTTTACTAGAATATCATGTTCTTTTCTTTTCCAGTTTTGACAACTAGTCCTTTACTTTTCCATGTATAAGCTTAACCATATTACTTTTCATACTCGCATTTTTCTGTTGTAATCCATGATTTTCCCAGGCTTCCAATAAATTCATTGTTCTTTGTTTAATTTCAGTCTTAGTTTTTCTTGCCCCCACAAACATAACATACACATATGTATAATAACAATATACGACACTGGTCTGCTTTCAATAAAACCCCAATTATCTCCCCTTCATTCTTTCATTCTCTCTGTCAGACTTGTTACTCCTCTTTTCGCGATAGCGGTGAATTAGTAGCAACAGTAGTAACTGAAGCGATATGGTTGCTATGGAAGCCAGTCATAAAAAACGTCGCTCACATCCTTACGTTTTTATTTTACGATTTTGAACACCAGTAAATTCATCATAACTTTTGTTTTACTGAACGAAAATTGTAAAACAATTTTTTTTTTTTTTTTACAATATAGCTGAGAAACTGATCTATAAACTGTAATAATTGTTTGAAATTTGGTCGAAAAAGGCGTGAGCGGTGAAACTTTAGAGCAATTCTAAATTACTAAAACTGCTACTTAACCATATATCTTAACACTGCTGTGTTTAAATGATATTAGTATTTTGTTTAATTTTCGATTTATCGTTTATCAAGTGTCTTCGTGCATATTTTTCTTTTTCGTTCTAACTGATCAGAGTGGGCAATCAGTTAGTTTTGAGCCCCAAAACGCTTAAGAATATGTTAAACACAATCTTATCTAAGTGGTTAGAAAGATAACTTATCTTGCCTTTGGTAACATTTAATTGCTGTATATTTATGTTTTGGTCACTTTTTCTATTTTGTTTACTGATATAGTTTCAAAGTATAAATTACTACTTTTTGCTATAAATCACTGCATTTACTACAGACTTCTATATAGAAACTATTAAAATCCGTAAAATCTGTGATATAAAGGATCAAATTAAAAAGGAAAATGAAATTTTGACACTCCTTTGAAGGTTCAATCCTCAGTTCGAGCGATACTCAGAATACAATTGCGAATTACTTATGATTTTTACCGAAATGAGAGTGTTATTTCAACATTAACAAAGATTATATATACTCCTATAAAATTGGTCTTTTTTATCTACTGATATTCATATTAAAAACCTTTTATTGTATTTATTTAAAAAGAAAATACAACTTTGTTATATATGGATCGTGGAATTGCATTCATCTGCAAAAGATTTAGCAAATTTTCATATTCCCTGCGAGAGACATGTAACGTTTCCACAATGTACATCTCGGTGGGTTCCTTATTAGAGCAGGCAATCAATCGATTTGATTGAAAAATGGTCCATTCATTGATATCGATGACAATAAAAATATGGGAGTTTGAAACATTCGTGGATCATCATTCAATTCCAGGCAACGTCGGGTCACCCTGTCAGTGTTTTATAAATGTATCATGTCTATGAATTTCATTGCGAGATAAACGACATTATTTTTTTACAAAATGGGTTTGGGTAAGCGCAGTCCTTAAATTGTAAAGTTTTTAGGGTTTTTTTGTCTATTAGAAACACGTTAAATAATGCGAAAATATAATATATTACAACAGAAAAATGCGAGCTTGAAAAGTAATATGGTTAAGCTTAAACATGGAAAAGTAAAGGACTAATGTTAAAACTGGAAAAGAAAAGGACAAGATATTCTAGTAAAAAATATAATAAGTTTATAACTTAAAAAATTGCAGCATTAAGAATTGATTATATAATATTATAAATTGAATTAAAAAAATATAATAAATGTATGACTTAAAATATATTGATATTTTAAGTTATAGAGTTATTATATTTTTACTAGAATATCATGTTCTTTTCTTTTCCAGTTTTGACAACTAGTCCTTTACTTTTCCATGTATAAGCTTAACCATATTACTTTTCATACTCGCATTTTTCTGTTGTAATCCATGATTTTCCCAGGCTTCCAATAAATTCATTGTTCTTTGTTTAATTTCAGTCTTAGTTTTTCTTGCCCCCACAAACATAACATACACATATGTATAATAACAATATACGACACTGGTCTGCTTTCAATAAAACCCCAATTATCTCCCCTTCATTCTTTCATTCTCTCTGTCAGACTTGTTACTTCTCTTTTCGCGATAGCGGTGAATTAGTAGCAACAGTAGTAACTGAAGCGATATGGTTGCTATGGAAGCCAGTCATAAAAAACGTCGCTCACATCCTTACGTTTTTATTTTACGATTTTGAACACCAGTAAATTCATCATAACTTTTTTTTTACTGAACGAAAATTATAAAACAATTTTTTTTTTTTTTTTTACAATATAGCTGAGAAACTGATCTATAAACTGTAATAATTGTTTGAAATTTGGTCGAAAAAGGCGTGAGCGGTGAAACTTTAGAGCAATTCTAAATTACTAAAACTGCTACTTAACCATATATCTAAACACTGCTGTGTTTAAATGATATTAGTATTTTGTTTAATTGTCTATTTATCGTTTATCAAGTGTCTTCGTGCATATTTTTCTTTTTCGTTCTAACTGATCAGAGTGGGCAATCAGTTAGTTTTGAGCCCCAAAACGCTTAAGAATATGTTAAACATAATTTTATCTAAGTGGTTAGAAAGATAACTTATCTTGCCTTTGGTAACATTTAATTGCTGTATATTTATTTATTGGTCACTTTTTCTATTTTGTTTACTGTTATAATTTAAAAGTATAAATTACTACTTTTTGATATAAACCACTGCATTTACTACAGACTTATGTATAGAAACTATTAAAATCCGTAAAATCTGTGATATAAAGGATCAAATTAAAAAGGTAAAATGAAATTTTGACACTCCTTTGAAGGTTCAATCCTCAGTTCGAGCGATACTCAGAATACAATTGCGAATTACTTATGATTTTTACCGAAATGGGAGTGTTATTTCGACATATACAAAGATTATATATACTCCTATAATATTATTTATAATATATGGGTCGTGGAATTGCATTCATCTGCAAAAGATTTAGCTAATTTTCATATTCTTTTAAACATTCATTTTAATTAATTCCCTATTTGTTTTTTTTCGGTTTTCTTAAATCATTACTATATATTGGGTCCGGTGCCCAGAAAACTCGTACCCAGAAAACATGTACACGCCCCCCATCCCCACTTTTTGCTAGGTAGGAAAACTGGTTCCTTATTGATACATATCGATTGAAAACACATTTTATGACCGTTATTGACGAAGATATTGTCTTTAAAAGAGAATACACATCTCATACTATTAAAAAAAAAATATTTTTAACTCTTGTTTTAAAAAAATAAATTTGATCACGGAGTTAAGATACGAAAAACGAAACCACATATTTATTTAAAAATACTCTAGTTTTAACAATTTGTGTTAATAACACAAGAAGTGTTAAAACTAGAATATTTTTTTAACAAAAATAAAAGAAAGAAAACACGTATTATCAAAGACAGTAATTATTTTATTTAGAAGAATTAATTTAGTTTAAACAATTCTTGTGTTATTACGAAACAACAAAAAAGAAAACACGGTCTTATGTAATTTGGTATCGCGTTGAAATAATAAAGTTATTATTTCGAAAGCCGTTCTTAACATGGTTGGGGGTATCGTGTAAAAGGCATTACGGGGGCACTTGTGCAGTATGCAGACGGCGGCTATTGTTAGAGGGCGATAACTCCAATTTATTTTTGTCAAATAACGCGGCAAATTAGTAACAAACAAGATTTTTTTTTCCCGAACAGAAAAATATTTGAAAACCAATCATTTATTGTATGAAAATGTATCAATATATAATTATAAAAACATTTATTTAAAAGTAAACGTATGATATTTTTAATGATTGTTTACTCAAAGCGTTTTCTTTCCCTTTCTTCGTATATATCTCAGACTTTATTTTTAATCGTGCGTGTATTTATTTTAATTTTTTTGATTTTTTTTTCTTTGGGTAAATTTGATTCATACTTTTTATTTCGTGCTTCTTTTTATTTTATTTTTATTTATTTAATTTAATTTTTATTTATTATTTTCTCCAGTAAATATTATTTTTTTGTTAAATGATTTTTTTGTACATATTCAAATAATGTTTTTGCCCCCCCCCCATTTTTTGGCCTCAAATTGTAACTTTCAAAAGTTTTCGTGATTAAATAAACCAAAGAAAACTTTTTGCGCATGCGCTTTGAAGGAGCAATCATTAAATAAAACCACCAGGGCCTACGTTCCCGGTGAAGTACCAAATTTTCTAAATAAAATATTTGTTTTATTATTTGATAATACAAGAAGTGTTTGCTTTTTTTTTGTTTGTTTCGTAATAACACAGGAAATGTTAAAAACTAGAGTTTTTTTGTTTGTTTTTTTTAGAAATAAATGGTTTCGTTTTCCATGTCTTCGATTCGGTTTCATTTTTAGTGTATTTCGTTCGGTTTCGTTACATAATCATCCGTATCCACGTCCGGTAATTTGATTTTTTTCCGAGCAGTAATCTTGAACATTACCTAAAAATATACAAATGTATTATCGGGTCGGGGGCTCGTTTTAAAACTATATCTACCTCTGTATTTTCTTTAATTTTCTATTTTTGAGTGATTATCGAGACTCCTAAGACGTGATTATCTCATATCGGACATTTTTTGTACAAAAGTAACACTCTACATTACTTGCTTTTTTTTTTTAAACTAAATAAACTCTTTAGAATAAGTTGAAACACCAAAAACTTTCAAAGCTAGGTAGAAAACGAAAACTTAGAAAAATTAATAAAATTTTTAAAACAATAGTAAACAAGTAAAAATATTTTTTTTAAATATTATGGGATGTGTATTTTTTTTTTAAGACAATATCTTCTTCAAGAACGGTCATTATATGTGTTTTCAATCGATATTTATTCAATAAGGGACCAGTTTTCCTACCTAGGAAAAGGGGGAGTTTTCCGGAGTCGAGTTTCCGGAGATGAGTTTTCCGGGGACGAGTTTTTCCTAAATTCCTTGGGTCCAATATAATATAATAATAAATTCGTAATCTGCATTAATAAAAATATCATATTTAAGCGTATTTTACGACTGGGCAATACCAGGCGGCCTACCTATAAAGAATACAAAAAATACAAGAAACCTGATATGTATTAAATTAATAAAAAAAAAAAACCTTCAAATGAAGACTATTTTTTTCTTTGTAAAATTTATATAAGTATTTTCAGGTGTGTATTACTGTACACATAGATTCGAAAAAAGTTGTCAAAAAAACGAATATATAACAAATAAATGTTATCAAAGGCAAGATAAGTTATTTTTCTACTACCAAACTGGATATATTTTTTGTGTTTTTATTCAATGTAACATGTTTATTCAGCTCGAAAAGCATACAGTGTTTACCGATGTATTGGAAAATTCAAAATGGCGCCCGACTCTCTCTTTAACACGGTAAGTTCAGGAAAACGTGTTATAAATAATAAACTAGACAAACTACTGTTAGAAATTCGCTCAATATATGTTACCGGGACATAAGTTGATATATATTCGGTGTTTTTTAATAGTATTTTATCTAGTTTATTATTTATAACACCTTTTCCCAAACTTACCATGTTAAAGAGAATGTCGGGCGCCATTTTGAATTTTCCAATACATCCGTAAACACTGCATGTTTTTCGAGCTGAATAAACATGTTACATTGAATAAAAACACAAAAAATGTATCCAGTTAGGTAGAAAAGTAACTTATCTTGCCTTTGATAACATTTATTTGTTATGTATTTGTTTTTTTTCACAACTTTTTCGAATCTATGTGTATAGAATTAAAAACCCGTATTTTCTTCTAATGTTTGATTAATTTTGAAAAAAAAATCCGATTTTTGAAAAATAATAAAGGTTTTTATAATGTTTATTTTTTTTTATAAAATGAATATATGTTCAAATATTAGCATTTTCTCTAAACTTTTAGGAATTTAGATAAAACGTTTATGTTAGAAAATATGATTATTATTTTTTTCTGCTCTAATAGTTTCTTCCCTCGAACAGCTAGATTTTGGAATTCCTTTCCTGCTACCTGTTTCTCTGGCTGCACTGATATGTAGAAGTTTAAACCCCTTACCTACTCGTTGCTTATGACTTGTTAGGGGTAAACGTGAGTAA